>NW_027513453.1:0-190752 GCF_048772815.1 Callospermophilus lateralis
GCACGTGCAGCCAGCGGGCAATTGGTCGCTGGTAGGCAGGCGGGCACCAGCCACCCAGTCGCACCAGCAGAGGGCTGTTTGTGACCAGTGGGCGGGCGTTCTCCAGCCGCCCAGTCACGCGGGCCTGGCCTCTAGTCCCCTGTAATCTCCTGCTAGTCCTGGTTTCTCGTGCTACACCAGATTTCCCCTGAGTGATGCTCTCGGCAGCTCATACTGTCCTCTGGGCCTGCCGTTTCTTGGGTGTGGATGGTGTCTATGGGGAACCCCGGCACTCTATTGTTTTGATTTTTTCCTCTTGCCCCTCTCCCAGCTCTGTCTAGACAGGTTTCGTTTTCGCCGCTGATGGGAGGGGAAGTTGAAGGTCAGGTGCCTCTAGTTTTCCCGACGTCTTTATGCAGGCTCTCTCTGATAATCTCTCCAATGGAAAGCCTAAGAGAGATTTTATGTGAATTCCCTGCTGTATGGGAGATGAGCTGAGTAACACAAACCTGTTTTATTGTTGCAATCTGTTGGAGAGTGGTGGTGGTTACTTCTGCTCTCCAAGATGGTGGCCGTTGGTTTCCTTGGTGGAGTTTTTATTGTGGGGGGATAGAACTGTAGCACTTCCTTCCCCGTCTGAAATCCCAAACTCAGCCCGGGGCTCAGTTGGAGGTCAGCCAGCAGGATTCCACAGAATCTGCAGCAACGTTTCTCCCTGCCGGCTGGTCGCTTCTAGGTGGTGCCCTGCTGTCTCTAGCCACGGGGCAGGCCACACAGATTTGTCAGCCCGGATCTCCGGTCGCACATTTGGCTCGTGTTTGAGACTCAATTACCGGACCTCATTGGTGGAAATCATTCTTCTAGGTTTCGGTGCACACCCATTTTTCTGTAAGATCCTAACAAGATAATTTTTTGTCGTTCTAACTCGTTATTCACCTGTGAAGTGGCACAGTTCACAGGGTGTGAGTGGCAGATTCAGAGACATCCCTTAATCCTGACCAGGTTGTTTGCCATGGAAGATGACTTTTGCTGTCTCAGGTCCTTCATAGCTGCCTACATCTTCTCCATGGCTTATTTCTCCATGGACCTTTGAGGTTCTCAGCAGGTGAAAGATCCCCTACATTCCTGTATTATAAGACCAACTCTGTCCGTGCTCTTCTTTAAAGTTAGATTGAGGGAACACTGTAGGGTTAGGGTTAATAACATGTTTGATTTGGGTTAGGAATCATTCTGTTTATGAATAATTCTATTGAGAAGCTGCGATATGTATAAGAATATATAGTTGAAATATATGTAGGAAAACAGAAATCTAAGTAAGATTTGAATCCCAGAATGGCATTGGGCCCTTAATTGGGATACTTAGCGTTGAATTACGTTCTGCACAGATGTCTCAGGTAAATTGATATACAATGTCATAGGACCCTGTACCTTGGAAGATTGAATGTAGATGAGAACATCCATTTAAAAAGGTATAGTTGTTATTGAATGGTTAATTAAATAGGTACTTGTCACTTCCTGTTTTTCTCTATGCTTAACAAAACACTGTTGAAATCTTGAGAACTGTTTGCTAATCTTGTTCCCAGAATGTGCTGTCCCCAGTTTTCAAACTGCAGAATTTACTCTCTCACCTGGTTGCATGCAAACTGCCCACTCCCACTGACCCATCAATAAACTTCCCTCCTTGCCCTCGGCAAGGAAAGTATATAAGCTCTGCTCAAGCTCTTCTCAGGGCTCTCTGCTGTATTCAAGTGAGCTCTGAGCCCCAGCATGCTGGAACTCCAATAAACCCTTTGCTGTTTCATGAGTCAGTTTCTTGGTGGTCTCTTCCTCCAATGCACGCCCGACCTTTACACATGAAGTTTCCACTGATATCTGGCAGCGGCGGATGAGAGACCCCAACGGGCTACTCTTGGGGTAAGTAAGTCTCCTATTCCTGGTTTCAGGTTTCAGGTTAGGACTTGGAAAAATGGCTATTGATGAAGAGTGTGAGCTCTCTCCGACAGTGGCTGACAGACGTGTCACAGAGCCACAGGCCACGTTCCTGGAGGACGCCCCAGAGGACTTGGGAAATTTAGTTATAATAGATTCCTTGACTCAGTGATATTTTGTTTTGGATTCGGTATTGCCAGCCCATTGGTTATTGCCGGCTACTCAGTCCTGATCTCAGTGTTGGACGTCCATTGCCTGTCTTTATTGTCTTGTCTTGTCTGTTTCATGTGTCATTGCTTTCACTGTTTGTGGATCTTTCATTATGGGACAGAGCACTTCAATGCTAGATCTCAGTATAAAGGGCGACTCTTATGCGTGGTCTCATAAAATCCCAAAACAATTAATGGCAATACTTCTCTGAGCTCAGTTCCAGAACTCAGTCTCTAAGGGGAATCACACCAGAGTTCAAGCCCAGGTGGACGCAGTCATCTCTTCCAAATGCCACACAAATGACCACAATTAAAACCAAAACACTTTCCAATGGCCCTCATCTTCTTCCATATAGACACTCATCATAACCTCTGGCTGGACGTTTCCATGAGGGGCATAGCCCAAGAGAGTGTCCAAAACATGCTCCCTTGCCGCTAATTTGCCTAAAGTCAGGGGGGCCTGGAAACCCTTCCAGTGAACCAGGATTGATCAAATATGCCTGCCATTAATACTGATCTTCTTCTGCAATTTGAGGCCTACTGACTGTCAGGTGTAGATTCTTTATGTGAATTTCAGTCATAAGAAAACCCAACCACATCTGCAGTGCTTCGAAAAACTCATTTGACCCAAAGGATCCCAATTCTCACTTGATAGACGTCAAGAACCTAACAGAGGAAGGAGAGAAACTTCACCCACAATGACTGCTCTTTTGGCCATTTTGGTTTTGGATGCACACATGGGATCTTTCTTTAGATCTATCAGTTGCAGAGAATCTAAGACACAGCCTCACACAGGGCATAGAGTTGGATTCAGACACATCCATTTCCAAAGCAATTAAGCAAAGAGCCACAGGTTATGCCCATTCATTTCCATCTGAAAACTGTTTTCTTCAGGCTTCACAAAGGGGTGGTCCGAAACAAAGAACTTCTTGACATTCAAGGCAACAGAACATTATGTAAGCAAAAGACTCAAAGAAGGGTTTCTCCACTGAGAGTTTACTGGTCACACTGATATCTGTGTTTTCTGAGATGCTCGCCATTCCCTTCATCTATCCAGTACATGGCCATGTCACAGAGCTTGGAGGTGGTACATATCTTGGACACAAAACCATGAGCCTATTCTGGAGATTGGCCAGAATTCAGAAAGAAAATTGGAAATTACTAAGATCGTTGGTGTTGCCCATCCTTAAAGAAAGCTGCAATCCATTCATTAATTGGGCAGGATGAATGCTGGGAAGCTTTCTACAAGACAGGACAAATCCATTGATGCATTCTCTTTTCTAATGTCTACAACCACGGACATAGTGGGATACACAGACATAGAAACACTCACCTTGTCAAACGTCTTACTAGAAACAGTTCAACCCAGAAAAACAAACCACCTTTCCTACCTATTCTCAGAACATGAGACAAAATCATAAACCCAAAACCACACCCATATTGGCACCTCCTTCCCCCAAGTAGGTCTGTGACTCTAGGGAGTGTGTCTGACTGGTGGGCCATACAATTTTCCCCTGAAAAGTCCTGTCCTGTCTCAGGTCTGTTCTCCTTGACCAACTCTGTTAAGTTGTCAGAAGCTAGTGTTTAGCCACTACCTGCTTTCTCAGGAAAGGCCCTTCTTCAGAGCTCTCCTTGCTTTTGCCATCCTAACATCAGTAGGTACAAAGAAAGACTGACTCTGTCCTTGGTAAATCCAAACAAGTGAGCCCATTGGGACTGGGACTGGGACTGGCTCTATGTGCCTGGTTTCCAGTATCCCAAGTTCAGAGAGATCCATCACCAAGAAAGTGAGGTGAGGTCACTCCCTTCAGGAACTGAATAAATTCACTGCCTTGTAAACCATTTTGTCCTAATAGTTGCTTCCAAGTGTCCCATTAGATGGAGGCTTCCCCTACTTCCTTTGAAACTTTCACAAGTTAGAATGGTATGTCAACCTTAGGAACCCGGGAATAGCTATCCACACAGGCCTGGTTTGGTCAATCTCCTCTACATTAAGAAGAGAGAGGCTGATTCAGACACATCCCTTCATCCTGACCAGGGTGATTGCCATGGAAGATGACTTTTGCTCTCGCAGATCCTTCATAGCTGACTATATCTTCTCCAGGATTCATTTCTGCATGGACTTTGGAGGTTCTCAGCAGGTGGAAGATCCCCTACATTCCTGTATTGTAAGACCAACTCTGTCCCTGCTTTTCTTTAAATTTAGGTTGATAGAACAGTGCATTCTTAGGGCTAATAAAATGTTTGATTTGAGTTAGGAATAATCCTGCGGGATGAATAATGGTATTGGGAACCTGAGATATTTATAAAAATATAGAGGTTAAATATATGAATGAAAACCGAAATCTAGGTAATTTTGAAGCCCAGAAGGGCATTGGGCCCTTGATTGGGATACTTAACTTTGATTTACATTGTGTACAGATGTCTCAGATAAATAGATATACAATGGCATCGGATCTTGTAGCTTGGATGATTGAATGTTGAAGAGAACATCCAGTCAAAAACGGATAGTAGGTAGAATTAGGTACAGAGTTGGTTTAGGAAGAAGAGTGAGTATAGGATTTGGAACAAAAGTTCTGGAGCATTAGGGTTGTGGTTAGAGAGTGAAAGTGAACATAAGTTCATGTGAAGGGTCAGTCACAATGGTGAACTGGTGAAAATATGCAGGAAACCACATATCTTTAGAGACATTATGAAATCAGGCAAAGTATAAAGTGAGTGATATGATTATGCATTTTCAACAGGGTTGAGTTTGAATATATAATCTTAGGAAGAAACAAATTTCCCCTTCCTCTCCTGTTTTCTCTTTTCTTTCCACTATACAAAGTCTAATCTGGGACAGAAAAGATCCGTCCTTTATAGGGCATATCAGGACATATACAGGATTGCCTGGAGCCCTTAGTTTGGGTAATGATTTAGCAGATAAAACTACGCATGACATACATATTTTCTCTACAGTAGAAGAAGCTACAAATTTTCATAAAAAATTCCATGTCAATGCTAATACTATACATAAGCGCTTTAAAATAACTAAGGAACAAGCTAGACAAATAATAAAACAATGTCAAAATTGTGTGACCATTTTACCACAAGTTAATCTTGGAGTCAATCCTAGAGGATTGATACCTAACCATATTTGGCAGATGGACGTCACAAACTTGCCAGAATTTGGAAAATTAAAATATTTGCATGTTACAGTTGATACTTCTTCTGAATTTTTGATGGACTCCCTTCATGCCGGAGAAAAAAAACTAAAGATGTTATAGCTCATTGCTTACAAAATTTTGCCACTGTGGGCATTCCAAAACAGTTAAAAACAGATGTTGCCCCTGGTTATACTTTTACCTCTTTTAAAGAATTTTGCTCATCATTTTGCATTACTCATATAACAGGAATCCCATGCAATCCACAGGGACAAGGCATAGTTAAATGAGCTCATCAAACTATTAAAATGTACTAATTAAACGAAAAAAAAAGAATTGGGAAGGGGTATATATTCCCCAAAGATAAACTTAAAATAACCCTTTTTACTCTAAACTTTGGAAATTTGGATTCATCAGGGCTTAGTCCTGTGGAAAGGCATATGTGTCCAAAAAATGTACATAAGCCCAAGGTACTTTGGAAGGATATTCTAACAGGACAATGGAAATGTCCTGACCCAGTAATTGTCTGGAGTTGGAGGTCTGTTTGTGTGTTTCCACAGGGAGAACAGCAGCCGATTTGGATTCCAGAGAGACTAACTAAAGCGATTTCTACAGATTAAAAGAATATGATTTGGCTCAAATCCATAACAGCTGATATCCAGAACTCCAGTTTGGCTATTCTTACATCTGTGACAAATCCAGGATGCTTTTTTCAATATCTATTTTATTATTACCCTTTCCCATGTCATGAAGTTCTATTTTGTTTTTTGAGCTCATACAAACCTAGGTTAATGTTTTGCTGATCAGTTCTATTTTTGGACTATAGAGTTTTTAGACATTGCAATGGAGATTTCACCTGTAAAATGTTATAAGGCCTTTACTCTTATGTTATGTGTTGTATGTATTATATTACGTGTGCACACTTGTGTTTTTTGTTATATGTTTGAATGTACGTATGTCCATATATCATATATGATGAGCGCTCATGAAAAAATGGATCCAAATATATTTTTATACACTTGATGTAAATGTTTTAATTTAAATTGGGTAAACACCTGTTGAGGATTGTTTTAAAATGTGTACAAGAAAGGAGGTTAACAGATCTGTTTGTTTACTTTCACCTTTTCTTTTCATTATATTTAATAATTCTCTTAAAGACAATGTAAATTGTTAAGAAAATTGTTTTCTTTTACTACCTTCTGGAATGTTACATAATTTTTCTTTGGCCATTATTGCCAAAATTCCTATCTTCATCCCAGTGCCTGTAAAGACAAAGATAAAACCAATCTACAGCTTCTGCAATAGCCATCACTGAACTGCTTGCAGAACTTGCCTGGACTATGTATCACCTGTATGCATTGTGAACTCACCTGCATGCATTGTGAACAATATGTTGGTGAATTGACTTGTGGTAGTGTTGGGGTATTTTTGCTGATGATGTCATCGGTGGTACAATTTTTCCAAAAGGAGCCGTCAATTGGCTTGGTGTATCTTCCTCCCTTCTGCTGTCATGGTCTTTCAGCTAAAATTTGGGGGCCAACAGAGGTGAGACAAAGAACCTCACCCCCCGCTGGTACAAAGACCTCTCCACAGGTGTGACTGTATACTGGACCTGTAGCTAGTGACGGGTAAGATCCAATTGCAATGGTACCAATCTAAGACTGGAGGCTGATACCTTGAGGTCAGCTCATTCGATAATGGGTAAGCATCATATGAACTATTGGACAACCTAAGGCAGGCATGGTCCCTAAGCCACATGCTTGTTGTTTAAACAGAGAGGGGGAGGTGTTGAGAGGCACAGCCCAAGGGGCCAAACAAACTTTCAGACTGCCAGCTGATGATTGGCTAACAGAGGCCCCAGCAACATCAAGCTAATTGGCTCCTCTGCGGTGATGCTCATTGGAGATGCTCATTGAGCAGTTTCCCCACCCTTTCAGACTGCAAGCTGATGATTGGCTCACAGCAGCCCCAGCAATATCTAGCTGATTGGCTCCTCTGTGGTAATGCCATTGGGCTGTTTCCCCACCCTTTTAGACAACGGAGCTGCTCATTGTGGGACTTTTTGGGCTCTGCCCACACGACCCAGCCAATCGACCTCAAGAGAAGGAGTGTGGAGGTTGAGAGCTTGTGGGAAGCCAGTAGTGGCAGTTGGGCTCTGAGGGTTTTTCCCGAGGAGCTAATTTTTAGTCATGTGTGGTTCTAAAGTAATTTTAGTTTCTTTTGACAAGTGGCTCCTGAATTGTGCCCAGCCAGATTGCAGCAATCCTAAAGTGATGGAGAAAAAGAACCCAAACAGAATAGAAATACAAGCAGTTTAGAGAGGCATGGTGTATAGTTGGATTTACCTTTTGCATGATAAAGGGTAGGTGTTATAAATCTAGTCAATTTTAAATTGAAATAGTTCTCCATGTGTTTTATAGTTAACAAATATGTGAATTCCTATCTCCCTTTATCTGTAGCCTATTCAGCACATGTATTTTTGAATGTACATATAGAATCCTACCTGGTATCACATGTACATTTTTGTTAGATGGCTGACTTGGCAGATACAAATTTTTAGAAGAGGTCACTCCTCCTAAACGTTGTTGGAATTGAAAATTAAAACTATGGGTGAGCTTCCTAGTTGAACAATATAATACAAAAATCCATGTTCAGTAAAATGAATAGTTTTGGATCTGTGGATGTTATATATTTCATGATGAATTTCGATTGGCATATATATTGCTACCTTTTAATGCCTCTGTCTCTCTCTCTCTCTCTCTCTCTCTCTCTCTCTCTCTCTATATATATATATATATATATATATATATATATATATATATATACACACACACACTCTCCAGATTTTTCAGAATGTAAAATATATGTGTCTTATTATACAATCCCTAAATGCATTCATATTCATGAATGTGGATTTATAACCAAATGTTCACAAAGTTATTTTCAGAAATATTCATCCACCTTAAATACATATTGTATCCTAGTACTGAAATCAAAATTCAGTGAATGGTGCATAGAAGTCCTAATTTTTCTACAGTAACTGACCCACTTTAACATCAATGCAAGTAGATTCCTATGGGACATGATGTGTATTTTGACCTTCATTTTTATTCAACCCTGTTACATGACTATTTCTTCAGTTTATGCACATCATAGGATATATATTTCATTCACAATTTTGCAAATTGATAGGCTTTTGTTTCACTTTTAATCACTTCTTGCTTCAGTACACAAGTATTCCTCTATGTTTTTTGACTGGTCTTTTCATGATACTTCATTTTATTTTAGATTTCAATAATCACTTTTAAAGCAAAACTCACACACTCTTCATGATAAACGATAAACCTAATATTACCATTAGATGTATAAATGGTTGTAATGAATGTATGTATCTCAATATAAGATTTCCTGTAAATTTGTAAATATCAATTCAATCCAATATTTAAAGTTGGAACCAGTAATATTATTTATTCACAGTATGGTCTATTCATTCATTTTATCTATATTCCTAGACACAGGGAACACCTATTTGTACACCCTATACTAATTTATACACCTTCAAAATATTGCCCACAGAAATGGTGGAAGAAATACTCATGTCACCTGATCTACATATGCACTTTATCACAGTAATATTCTGGAAACAAAATGCAAAGTTCACACTTATGACTGTGCCAAAGCCTAAATGGAAAGTGTGCATGGATTACTAACAATATCCATGTCCAGATTGCCTAATTCTCTCAAATGTCAATCCTATTGGTGACTAAATATTTGATTCTTTCTAAGATTTTATACTCAACCTCTACCCTGTTGAAAATGTCTAATCCTATCACTCAATTTATACTTTGCCTGATTTCTTAATATCTCCATTGATATCTGCTTCCCCATATATTTTCCCCAGTTTATCATTGTGTCTGACTCTTCACATGTGGTGACATTTACATTCACTCTCTACCGCAAACCCTATTGCTAAAGAACTTTTTGTCCAAATCCTATACTCACTTTTCTTCCTAAACCTACTGACTATCTTCCTAATCCTACCAACTATGCCTATATGAGTGGATGTTTTCTTCTACATTCAATCATCCAATTTTCAAGGTCCTATGCCATTGTATATCGATTTATCTGAGACATCTGTTTAGAAGATATTTAAAAGCTAAGTATCCCAATCAAGGGCCCAATGCTCTTCTGGGCTTCAAATCTTACCTAGATTTCTGTTTTTATACTTATATTTCACCAATATATTCTTGTAAATATCACAGGTTCCCAATACCATTATTCATCCAGCAGAATGATTCCTATCCCAAATAAAACCTGTTATTACCCTAACCATACACTGTTCCCTCAATGTAACTTTACATAATAGCAGGGAAAAAGTTGGTCTTACACTACAGGAATGTAGGGGATCTTCAACCTGCTGAGATCCTCAAAGGACCATGCAGAAATGATTTCTGGAGAAGTTGTAGGCAGCTATGAAGGACCTGAGGGAGGAAAACTCAACTTCCATGGTAAACAACCTGGTCAGAATGAAGGGATGTGTCTTTATCAGCCTCTTTCATCTTAATGTAGAGAAGATTGACCAAACCAGGCCTGTGTGGAGAGCTGTTCTCGGGTGCCTATGGTTGATATACCATTCCAACGTGTGAAAATGTCACAGGAAGTAGGGGCACCCTCCATCTCATGGGACCCTTGGAAGCAACTCTTAGGACAAAGTGGTTGCCAAGGCAGTGACTTCATTCACTTCCTGATTGAGGTTACCTCACATAACGTCCTGGGTGATGGAACTCTCTAAACGTGGGATTCAGAAAGCCAGGCAAGCACAACCAGTCCCAGTCCCAGTCCCAGTGGTCTCACTTTTTTTGAATTTACCAAGGACAGAGTCTGTCTTTCTTGGTACCTACTGATGTGAGGATGGCCAAAAGACAGGAAAGCTAAGAAGAGGGGCCTTTACTGATAAAGCAGGTAGTAGCTCACCACTGGCTTCTGACAACTTCACACAACATTCTTCCCTCAATGCAGCACAAAGGTCCCTTTCACTCATGAAGAGGAGGTCCAACCCTCAACTGTTCTGTAAAAGACTTCAGAGAGAGAGGTTAAAGATTCCTGCAAAGCTGTTATGGAGGTTTCTAATATATTTAAGTTTTGGTCTATTTCTGCTTCTAACTGGGTCATTTGTTGTGTCCCATGGACCAGGGCAGTGGTTCCTGTGCCCACCCTTGTGGCAACTCCTATTCTTTATAGGATGGCTAAAGTGAGGGACATATGTTCCCAGTGAAACCGGGTTGTATGTCCCATCTATTCGATCTTCAAATGAACCTGCGTCATGATAGAGCATTCTGGGTAACATATGCACCATTACACAATTAATCACATCCGTTTTTCATTTCATGAAAACATCAACAATGTTTTAGTATATAGAATTATACTGTTGTAGGGACGGACAAGGCAAGGCACCTAAGATAGCACCAAAGACAGTGAAACAGTCCTATTTGGTTGCACCCAGATTCAGAGGGCATTGCTTCGGTTGTAATCAATTAATCTTCTGAATTCCAAGTTTAGGTAGTTTCAGAATTTTGTACCCAACATGTAAGAGAAGTGGCTCAGAAGATCACACTCTGCAGAAGTTCACAAAAAGCTGTTTTTGTTTCTGTTTTTTTTTTTTTTTTCTGTTCTGGGCAAGTTAACTTTTCAAGGACAACTGGGTGGGGGAGAGCTTTTACTTCCCTTTCTTTTTTTCCCCCTGCCAGCTGTTACCATGGAGCCCAGATGGTAACTTCTTTATCTTAGAAATGTTGCCATCTCTGTGAAGCCCCAGTTCAAGGCCAGAGGAATTGTTCACATATTTTGTGAAAAACTAGTAAGGGGGTGTCTAGCTTAGGAGTGCTGATTATTTTTAGCCAGTGGCCAAGTGGAACAGGGCAACATTAAAAGAGAAAGGTTATCTACACTGAAATCGTTTATAGGGACTTTTTTGCTGAAAGTCCTAAAGTCAGCCATGGTGAAGACTCCTGGAGAAGGTCAGTGAAAACTTTTCTGTGGGCCTGGTACAGAGGGGGGAGACAGAGAAGTCAGGGCTTAGAGCAGCTTCATGGATCTGAGAATGAGAAAGGAGAGATGTAAAAGAATAACGGGAAAGGGGTTTGGGATATTCCTAGCAACAAAACTTGAGCAGTAGAACAGGTAGAGCAGAGGGGAAGAAGGGAGTGAGTATCCACAAAGCCTGTGAGGGACTTTAAATTTTTAGTAACCTGTTTTCAGTGATGAAAGAGCAACTTTAAAGGCCATTTTCATTACATTTGGATAAGGGTCTGAGGGCTCTCCTCAGCTGGTTTGAGCTATGGGTTAGCTGGAAAGAGGACCTGGTGGGACCCAGTGCGGGCAGTGACAAGAGAAGAGAGGAGTGAGTCGGTGGAGGGGTACCTCAGTACCTGCTTCTCAGCCAGGGGGCAATGGTCTGAGAACCGGTGTTGGTTTGGGCTTTTGATCTAGTAATTGAAGGGAAGAAATCAGGTAGATGAGTTTGGAGTGACAGCAGATAGTCTGGAGAAGAAGGCTGAGGGTGAGGATCTATTGGAGAAGCATAGTTCAGGATGTGAGAGAAGGAGGGAAAAGGCCTCCACATAGGGGAATCTCCTTTTACCCTTTTGAGCACTTGCAGAAGTTAAAAAGGTCACACAGTATTTGAAAATCTAGAGACCCCTCTGGGGGCCATGGGTTTTGGTTATCTAATTGGTCATATGGCCAATGCTGTGTACAGAATTTGATGAGGAGTTCGGGTTCCATCAGGAAGCCCCTGTATGCTCACATCCCCATGACTTACAGAAGAAATTGGCTTTTCCTCCACACAGCTGTTGCTGTTTGTGGCTTTGATTGTCTGCCGGGCAAACATAGTAATCTAGGCTAGCCAACCTGCACCTGGCTTACCTGTCCCGACATCCATAATGTTTGTTTCCATTATTTATGGTACAAAAGGTATTTAATGGAATTTTAGTGGGATCCTCTTCATCAGGGATATCCTAATAGGAAAGACCTATAGCCAGCTAACAAATGTCTGGGTGGAGAAATGGCCACCAGGTCCCAAAGTGGGCTATATGTGAGATAGATTATACTTCTTCTCCAGTAGAATTTGTGATCAGCCATCGCTGCTGAAAGGGCTGATGAGGGTTAGAACTACTGGTGGTCAAGGAGAGATTCTATAGCTTCATCCAGCTGGCGAATACACAATTTGAAAGGGTTACCAGTCTCTTCCAGTTTCCAGGCAGAGTCTGGACAGGGTGCAGGCTTGAGATGAGAGGCCAGGATCCAGGAAGTGATTCTGTCTACCTTTACCACTGTAGATGTTATAAGTAGAACCTGGTATGGTCCTTTCCAGTGGGGTTCCAGGGATGACACCTGATGTTGTCTTACATAGACAAAGTCTCCTACTTGATATTGATGTGGAGTCTCCTCATCTCCAGGTTGGTAGGCAGTGGCCAGCTGTTTTCACAGGTATCGCTGAGTTCTTTCAACAGCTGTAAGTCTGTCAAGCATGGTGGTGTGGAAGGGATCGATAGGTCTTAGAGTTGGGGTTAAGTCCCTTACTGGAATAGGGGCCCCATAGGGAATTTCATAGTGGGTGAGGTTACACAAATAAACAGAGAGAGAATTTCTTGCATGAAACATTGCATAAGGCAGAAGCATTGTCCAATCTTTTATGTCAGTCTCTAAGCTTAATTTCATTAAGGTCTCTTTAATGGTTCTATTCATTCATTCTACCTGTCCTGCACTCTGTGGTCTATAAGCACAATGTAATCCCCAGGGTACTGGCTAACCCCTAAAGTACCTGGGTCATGAATGCAGGTCCATTATCATACTCTGTTACCTTAGGCAGGTCGTATCTTGGAAAAAATCTTCCAGGATCTTCTTGACCACCATTTGTACTGTTTCTTTCTTTCTTTCTTTCTTTCTTTCTTTCTTTCTTTCTTTCTTTCTTTCTTTCTTTCTTTTTTTTTTGGTGGGGAAGGCTTTAATCCATCCTGAAAATGTATCTACAAAGACTAGGAGATATTTAAGTCCATACCTTGCATGCTTAATTTCACTAAAGTTCACTTCCCAGAATTGTGCTGGTCTTTTTCCTCCTAGGTGCTTTCCTCCAGGAAGCTTGGAAGGGTAAGCATAAACCAATTGATGGACCCGACAGGCTTTTGTTACCCATTCAGTCCTTTTGCTGTGATTTGGTTAGTGGAAAACTCTGTTCTTGATCCTTCAGGAATGCCTGCAGTTTCTTTGAACAAAGTTGAGTGAGTTGATGTACATTTTCTACTGACATAGTTAGAGCCATGACTATAGGAGTTTTTACTGAAGGATTTAGAAATCCCACTTGGTTGCCTTCAGGGTTAAAAGTTATTTTGGCCCAGAGCTTGGTGAGCAGATCTCTGCCCATCAATGGGGCCAGGCATTCTGTGATTACTAGGAAGGATTGATGGATTTTCCTTTTCCTAGGTCCATGGTCCTCTTAGTTGTCCAAGCCCGATACTTACTGCCATTTGCCCCTTGAACTAGAGACCTTTTATTTGATAGATGGCCCAATGGGGCCTTAAGGGCTGAGTATATTGCCCCTGTATCCACTTCAAAGTTTACTGGGGTCCCCTACACTTCAAAAGTTACCCTGAGCTCCGGGAGGGGATGTTAGCCCCGACTTTTGGAGTCATCCTCAAGAGTCAGAATGGCTGGCAGGAGTGGCTGTCTCTTTCTAGGGAACTCTTTGGCCCAGTGTCCTTTTTTTTACAGTAGGCACAGTGATCTGAGGCAAGTAGTGGCCTCTGGTGTGGGCCCAGGTATCCCTTCCTGTCTCCCTGTTTCTTAATTTCTGGCCTATTTGTTGTTGTGACCAGGACCTTAGTCAGCGCCTTAGTCTGTCTTTTGTTTCTTTTATCCTCCCTTTGTTCCCTTCTCTTCCTCAGTTTCTCTCTTAAAGTATACCTTCTCGGCTTCTCTGACTAAATCTCTCAAAGTCATATCTTGTAATCCATCTAAGCATTTTAACTTTCTTTTAATATCCGGGGCAGCTTGCCCAATAAAGGCCATTGTGACAGATGACTTTTGATCCTCTGCCTGAGGATTGAAAGGAGTATATCTTCTATATGCCTCCATAATTCTCTCTAGAAACATAGAGAGAGGTTCTTCAGGCCCTTGAATAATCTCTCTTACCTTGGCCTAATTAGTTGGTCGCCTAGCGGCCACACGGAAACCCACTATTACAGCCCGGTGATAAGTGAACAGATGCTCCCTACCTTCAAAGATTTGGGGGCCACAGTTGGGTTGGTTCAAAGGAAAGCTGGCTTTGATTATCTTGGGAAGTTGTGTCAGTCACGCATCTGGTCAGAGGATATTTTTTTCCAGCTTCCAGGAGTATTCTATTTTGATCCCCTGTCATGAAGACAGTCCCTATGAGTTGTTGGCAGTCATCTCAAGTAGGCTAGTGTGAAAACATCAATGACTCAACCAGACCTGTGTGCCAGGTGGGGTGTTCAGAAAAAGGGGGATTGTTATATTTCCAATTATGTACGTCTGAAGAGGAGAATGGCCAAAACTGGTAGGCTTGCATTTTTTCCCCCATGGCCGTCGTCAATCTTTGGCCCATAGGGATGGAGGGGGAGCATCATGGGAGTTCCAGTGTTTTCAACTATTCACTGCTGGCGAGTTCCTATAGCCAGGCCAGCTTCCTCAAGGGAAGGAAGGGCTGTGTGTGCCACTGGGGAGCTATCTGGAGGGTGCTGTGCTCCTCCAATTGCAGAGAGGCTGAGTCAGCAGCAGGGGAATCACTTAGAGGGTGTTGGGGATTGGGGGAAGAGGGCAGGGGATAAGGAGGGGGAGGAGAATCCAGTAGAGTCAAATCTTGTGACTCAGGGAGAACAGAGGGTGGAGAAGGAAGAAGAGCAGAGGGTTTGAGAGATCATGGGGGAAGGAGTAGGAGCAGGGGCAGCGGTAAGGAAAGGCTTCACCCATGGAGGAGGAGATTTGCAGAGGTCCTGCAAAGTTAAGATATATGGCAGAATGATCCAGATGGCTATGTGGCCCTGGCTAAAAGACAATATCTAAAACTTTTTAAATTAGTGGGAAGTAGAAAGATCCTTCTAGAGGCCATCCGACTCGAAAGGTGGGTCATTCTGAGGCACAGAGCGTCTTCCAGGTCCAGTGTTTTACTAAATAAAAAAGATTCTGAGCCCTTATGTGGACTTTGGGCCAGTGATCAATGGTCAGGGACAGAGGCATTGAAGTGCTCTGTCCCATAATGAAAGATACACAAATAGTGAAAGCCACGACACATGGGGTCTCACATTCGCCGCTGCTGGATTTCAGTGGAACCTCCATATGAAAAGGTCGGGCAAGCCTTGGAGGAAGAGACCACAAAGAGATTGTCACATGCAACAGCAAAGGGTTTATTGGGGGTCCAGCATGCTGGGGCTCAGAGCTCAATTGAAAAGAGATGAGAGCACTGAGAACACCTTAAGCAGAGTTTATATAATTTTCTTGGAGAGGGCAGGGAGGAAAGTTTATTGATGGGTCCGGGTGAGTGGGCAGTGTGCATGCACACGGGTGAGGGAGTACATTCTGCAGTTTGGCAGTTGGGGAGAGCACATTCTGGGAACAAGATTAGCAAAGAGTTCTCAAGATTTCAAAAGTGTTTTGTTAAGCATACAGAGAAACAGGAAGTGACAAGTACCTATTTTATTAACCTTTCACTACCGACTATCCCTTTTTGACTGGATGTTCTCTTCTACATTCAATCATCCAAGGTACAAGGTCCTAGGCCATTGAATATTGATTAATCTGACACATCTGTGCAGAACCTAATTCAAAGCTAAGTATCACAATCAAGGGCCCAATTCTCTTCTGGGCTTCAAAACTTACCTAGATTTCTGTTTTCATACATGTATTTCACCTATATATTCTCATACATATCACAGGTTCCCAATACCATTATTCATCCAGCAGAATGATTCCTAACCCAAATCGAAAATGTTATTAACACTAACCATACACTTTCCCCTCAATCTAACATTACAGAGAGGAGGGACAGAGTTAGTCTTACAATACAGGAATGTAGTGGATCTTCCACTTGCTGAGAACCTCAAAGGTCCATGCAGAAATGTCCTCTGGAGAAGACGTAGGCAGCTATGAAGGACCTGGGAGAGTAAAAGTCATCTTACATGACAAACAACCTGGCCAGGATGAAGGGTTGTGTCCAAATCAGCCTCTCTCGTCCTAATGTAGAGAAGATGGACCAAACCAGGCCTCTGTGGAGAGCTGTTCCCAGGTTCCTATGGTTGATATACCAATCTAACTTGTGAAAGTGTCACAGGAAGTTGGGGCAGCCACCATCTCATGTGACCCTTGGAAGCAACTGTTAGGACAAAGTGGTTGCCAAGCCAGTGAACTCATTCAGTTCCTGAAGGAAGTGACGTCACCTCACTTCCGTGGTGATGGAACTCTCTGAACATGGGATCCAGGAAGCCAGGCATCCAAGCCAGTCTCAGTCACAGTCCCTGTGGGCTCACTTGTTTGGATTTACCAAGGACAGAGTCAATCTTTCTTGGTACCTACTGATGTGAGAATGGCCAAATACCAGAAAAGCTCTGAAGAGGGGCCATTCCTGAGAAAGCAGGTAGTGGCTCACCACTAGCTCCTGACAACTTCACAGAGTTGACCAAAGAGACCAGATCTGATAAAGGACAGGCCATTTTGGGAGCACATAGTATGGTCCAGAAGTCAGAGGACACTCTGGATAGTCACAGACCTACTTGAGCGAAGCAGGTGCCTTTTTGGGTGTTGGTGTGGGTTTGTGGATTTGTCTCATGTTCTGAGAATAGGTAGGAAAGACAGTTTTGTGGTTTGGAGTGAAATGTTTCTACTAAGTCGTTTCACAGGGCGTGTGTTTCTATGTCTGTGTATCTCACTGTGTCCGTGGTTGTAGACATTAGAAAAAAAGAATGCATCAATGGATGTGTCCTGTCTATTAGAAAGCTTCCGAGCATTCATCCTGCCCAATTAATGAATGGACCAGGGCTTGCATAATCAATGGGTAACACCTGCTATCTTCCTAAGTTCCAGTTTTCTTCCTGAATTCTGGCCACTCTCCAGAATAGGCTCATGGTTTTGTGTCCAAGATACGTACCACCACCAAGCTCTGTCACATGGCCATATACTGGATAGCTGAAGGGAATGGCGAGCATCTCAGAAAACTCAGATATCAGTGTGACTACTAACATCTCAGTGGAGAAACTGTGGTTGGGCCTTTTGCTTAACAATTGTTCTTTTCCCCTGAGTCAGGAAGGACTTTGCCTCAGGCCAACCCGTTTGTGAAGCCTGAAGAAAACCGTTTTCAAATGGAAATGAATGGGCATCACCTGTGTCTCTTTGCTTAATTGCTTTGGAAAGGGATGTGTCTGAATCAGGCTCTTGGCCCAGTGTGAGGCTGTGGCTTAGATTGTCAGCACCTGATGGATGTAAAGAAAGATCCCATGTATGCATCCAACACCAAAATGGCCAAAAGAGCAGTCATTGTGGGTGAATTCTCTTGTCTTTCTCTGTAAGTTTCCTGACCTCCATCAAGTGAGAATAAGGATCCTTTGGGTCTAATGAGTTCTTTAAAGCCCTGCAGAGGCTAGCCCATTGGTGCTTGGGTTTTATCATGACTCCAATACACATAAATAATCTAAATCCCACAGTCAGTAGGCCTCAAATTGGAGAAGTGGAGCAGTATTAAATGCAGGACTATTGGATCACTCCTGTTTCACAGGAAAGGTGTCCAGGCCACTCAAACTTTAGGCAAACGAGGGGCAAGGGAGCTTATTTTGGATACTGTCTTGTACTGTGCTCCTCATGGAAACCTCTAGCAAGAGGTTATGTTCAGTGTCTATATGAAATAAAATGAGGGCCATGTGGGATTTTTTTTGGTTTCAATTGTTTTCATTTGTGTGGCGGTTGGAAGAGGTGACTGGTTCCACCTGGGCTTGAACAGTGGCGTGATTCCCCTTAGAGAGTGAGTTCTGAAACTGACCTCAGAGAAGTATTGCCATGACTTGTGTTGGGATTTTAGGAGGACACGTATGAGAGTCACCCATGGAAACTGAGATATAGGCCCAGGGTACCTTTCCACAGAGCACTGGGAATCTCAGCCAGGATATCACATGATTTTATTCTTAAAGGCATGTCAGCCATAGTTGAGAATCAAAACAAACATGGACCTCACATTGTAGACCTCAATGAGCCTGGCTTCATGTGACCTTTTGGACACTCTTTGGAAAGTCTTGCCTGTGAGAGTTCTCGATAGCGTTCATTGAAATGAGCATCCTCACCATTTAATGGTTCCCGAATGAATTAAAACCCACAGTGACTCCAACTTCATCCTTGAAAAATGCCTAGATAAATACCATGAAATTTTTGAATTTCCCATGACCTGGTCGCACTGGGAACATTTGGATGTCGTACATCATTCATGAATCTATCAGGCAGTGCCTTGATTGACTGGGATTCATAAAAATGGTGTAGAACAGAGATACCAGTAAGTTGGAGCCTACTGAGTGGTGGGCCTAGAGCAGAGGTGGGAAGGTGTATGATAAAACATCTTTGTGAGGCCATGTCAATCTGCCATTAGCTTCCAAATTGCTTGTGACTGACATGGTGCAGCCAGCAGAATGTTCAATGAAATGGCATATTGTTATATGGAGAGGTTTCAGGGCAATGTTCAGAACCAGGTTTCTATGGACAAGGGGGCAAGCTATGAGGGATAGAAGCCTGCTTTGTGCATTCTCCTGAGAACCCTGACCCACCGCACAAGACAGAACTCCCTCCACCACTGTGTCCCATTTGAACTCCTTGTATATCGTGAAGCAAATACCAAAGTCCCAGTGCAGCAGCAAGAAACACCATGAAAACTGGAGGATGACCAAATGGCTTCACAGTCCCCCAGGGAGACACTTAGCCCACAATGGCCACAGTTTATCTACAAAGAGAGAATTCAGCACTGCTACCTCATGTACATTGGAAAATAAGAATCCATGTCCTCCAGGTCACATAGATGCAGACCCAGCTTTGATGGTCTCACTAGAAAGAAATCAAAAGCTCCTGAAAACAATATATATTTCAAGTGCCCAACCACATAGGCAGTTTCCCAAGAAGTGTTTAGGGCACCAGAGCTCCACATTTGAGAAATGTTTACTGTGTCCCTTACTTTGGGAAACTCCTCTAACACCTCCAAGGTTGTGAACTCCTGAGCATATTCCATTCCAGATATGTATTCACAGATTTTCTAACTCTTCTTCTCTAATTCTGTATTACTTGGGGCGGAGTTAATTACAATAAATTTTTCTGGAAGAGAATAAGAAGATTTTTGTGTAGCACATATTTGCATACACATTGTGTTCATTTTCCAATTTTCCATTCGAAATACTGATTCCCTGACACTAACCCATAGCTTGCTAGACTCTGACTACTAATCCTAATGTGATGGAGAAAAATAACTCAAACAGAATAGAAATACAAGCAGTTCAGAGGAGGGGTGGTGTATAGTTGGGCTTGCCTTTTGCAATATATAGGTTTGGAGTTATAAATCTAGTCAATTTTTAATTGAAGTAGTTCTCCGTGTGTTTTTAAAGTTAACAAATATGTGAATTCCTGTCTCCCTTTCTCTGTAGCCTATTAAGCACATGTATTTGTATATGCACATATTGAATCCTACCTGGTATCACACGTACATACTTGTGAGGTGGCCAACTTGACAGATACAAATTGTGGAACAGAAAATTCAACCTATGGGGGAGCTTCCTAGTTGAACTACATTATATATAAATCCATGTTCAGTAAAATAAATATTTTTGGATATGTGGATCATATAAATTTCATGATGAATTTTGATTGGCATATATATTGCTACTTTATAATTGCTCTGTGTGGGTTTTGTGTGTGTGTGTGTATATATATATATATATATATATATATATATATATATATATATATATTCTCCAGATTTTTCAAAATGTAAAATATATGTGTCTTATTATACACTCCTAAATTCATTAATGTTCATATATTTGGATTTCTAATCAACTTTTCACAAGATTATTCTCAGAAATATTCATCCACCTGAACTACATATCTGTTTCCTAGTACTGAAAACTAAATTCAGTGAATGGTAGATACAAATGCTAATATTTCTACAGTAACTTACCCAGTTTAACATCGGTGCAAGTAGATTCCTATGTTCCATGATGTCTATTTTGACGTTCATTTTTATTCAACACTGGTATATTAGTTTTCTTCATTTTATGCACATCATACGATATATATTTCTTCCACAGTTTAGCAAATTTATAGGCATTTGTTTCACTTTCAATCACTTCCTGCTTCAGAACACATGGATTCCTCCAGCTTTCTTGACTGGTTTTTTCATGAGACTTCTTTCTGAACACATTGTTTTCGATTTCCATAATCACTTTTGGGGCAAACTCACACACCCATTGTGATAAACCATAACTCTATTATTACCATTAGATGTATAACTGTTTGGAATGAATGATTGTATATCAACATAAAATTTCTTATGTATTTTCAGATATCAATTCAATCCAATATTAAAAGTGGAACCTGTTATATTATTTATTCACAGTATGGTCTATTAAGGCATCATCTCTATATTCATAGACCCAGGGTCTATGTATTTGTATCCACAATACTAATTTATAAGTCTTTAAAATATTGCTTTCAGAAATGGTGGAAAAAATACTCTAGTCACCTGATATACATATACATTTCATCACAGTAATATTCCTGACACAAAATGCAAGGGTCACACTTATGACTGTACCAAAGCCTAAATTGAATGTGAGCATGTATTACTAACAACATCCATGTCCTGGTTCCCTAATGCTCTCAAATATAATTCCTATTGGTGACTACATATCTGTTTCTTCCTAAGATTATATATTCAAACTCAACCCTGTTAATAATGTCTTATCCTACCACTCACTTTGTACTTTGCCTGATTTCCTAATGTCTCCATTGATATCTGCTTTCAAATACCTTTTCTCCAGTTCATCATTGGGAATGACCCTTCAAATGTGCTGACATTTACATTTACTCTCTCACCAAAACCTTATTGCTAAAGAACTTTTGGTCCAACTCTTGACTCACTCAAATGGGTTCTTCAAAGCCCTGCAGAGGGAAGCCCAGAGATTCTTGGGTTTTCTCATGACTCCAATTCACATAAAGTATCTAAACCCCACAGTCAGTAGGCCTCAAATTCGAGAAGCAGAGCAGCATTAATGGCAGGCCTATTTGATCACTCCTGGTTCACAGGAAGGGTGCCCAGGCCACCCTGACTTTAGGCAAATGAGGGGGAAGGGAGCTTATTTTGGACACTGTCTTGGACTGTGTCCCTCATGGAAACCTCTAGCAAGGGATTATGATGAGTGTCTACATGGAAGAAAATGAGCTCCATGTGGGAGTGTTTTGTTTTTAATTGTGGTCACTTGTGTGGCGGTTGGAAGAGATGAATGGGTCCACCTGGGCTTGAACTCAGGTGTGATTCCCCTTAGAAACGGAGTTTTGGAAATGACCTTAGAGATGTATTGCTATGAATTGTGTTGGGATTTTTGGAGGCCAGGCATGAGAGTCGCCCATGCATGACAATACGCCTCAAATTGGAGAAGCAGAACTTAATGTCCAAATCCATTACTCACCCTTCTTTTTAATCCTACCGTCTATCTTCCTAATCCCAGATAAATACCATGATATATTTGAAATTCCTATGACCAGGTGGCACTGGAGAATCTTGGATGTTCGGTTTCTGATCATGAGTGTACCAGACAGTGGCTTAATTGACTTGGTTTTATGAAAATGGTGTAGAACAGAGATGCCAGTAAGTTGGAGCCTGCTGAGTAGTGGGCCTAGAGCAGTGGTGTGCAGATGTGTGATAAAATATCTGTGGTGGGGTCATGTGGATCTTCCATTGGCTTCCAAATGGCTTGTGACTGAAATAGTGTAGCCAGCAGACCCTTATATGTAAAGGCATCTCGTTATATGGAGAGCTTTAACGTCAATTTTAAGAAACAGGTTGCTATGGTCAAGGGGACAAGCTATGTTGGATAGAAGACTTGTTGGTGCATTCTCCTGGAGAACCTGACCCACCACACATGACAGAACTCACTCTAGCATTTTGTCCCAGTTGAACTCATTGTATTTCGTTAAGTAAATACTATACTCCCAGTGCAGCAGCAAGAAACAACACCAAAAGTGGAGGATGACCAAATGGCTTCACAGTCCACATGGGGAGACACTTAGACCCGAGTGGCCACAGTTTACCTACAAAGAGAGAATTCAGCACTGCTCCCTTATGTTCATTAAAAAAAAAGAAACCATGTTCTCCAGGTCACATAGATGCAGACCCATCTTTGATGGTCTCACTACAAATGAAGCTAAAGCTCCTGACATCAACATATATTTCAAGTGCCGAACTCAGAGACAGTTTCTCAAGAAGTTTTTAGGCCAGCAGAGCTCCATGTTTGTGGAGTGTTTACCCTGACCCTAACTTTTGGAAACTCCTCTACCACCTCCAAGGTTGTGAACTCCTGATTATGTTCCATTCCATATATGTATTCACAGATTTTCTAACTCTTCTCCTCTAATTGTGTCTTATTTTGGGTGAAGGTAATGGCAATTCATTGTTCTGGATGAGAGTGGGACTATTTTTGTGTGGCACATATTTGCATACACATTGGATTCATTTTCTTATTTTCCAATCAAAATACTGAAACCATGACACTAACCCATACCCTACTAGACTCTGACTACTAATCCTAATATGATGGAGGAAAAATAACCAAAACAAAATAGAAATACATGCAGTTCAGTGGAGGCATGGTGTATATTTGGACTTGCCTTTTACATGATAAAGGGTAGGTGTTATAAATTTAGTCAATTTTTGGTTAAAATGATTCTCCATGTGTTTCTAAAATTAACTAATATGTGAATTCCTGTCTCCCTTTCTCTATAGACTATTCAGCACATGTATATTTATATGCACATATAGAATCCTACCTGGTATCACAGGTTAATTTTTTTGTGTTGTCTGACTTGGAAGATACAAATTGTGAGAAGATATCCCTCCTCCTAAACGCTGTTGAAACTGAAAATTCAACCTATGGGTGAGCTTCCTAATAGAAAAACATTATACAAAAATCCATGTTCAGTAAAATAATTATTTTTGCATATGTGAATTATATATATATTTAATGATGAATTTCGATTAGCATATGTATTGCTACTTTTTATAGTCTGTGTGTATGTTTTGTGTATATATATATATATTATATATATATATATATATATAATATATATATATATATACATACTCTCCAGATTTTTCAAAATATGAAATATATGTGTCTTATATATATTCCCTAAATTTATTCATGTTGATGTATTTAGATTTATAATCGATTTTTCACAAGATTATTCTCAGAATTATTCATCAACTTGAAATATATATTTGTTTCCTAGTACTGAAAACTGACTTCAGTGAAAGCTGCACACAAATCCTAATATTTCTAGAGTAACTGACCCAGTTTAATATCAACGCAAGAAGACTCCTATGGGACATGACATATAATTTGACGTTCATTTTTATTCAACAATGGTACATTACTATTTCTGCAGTTTATGCACATCGTAGGATATATATTTTATCCACAAGTTCACAAATTTTTAGACATTTGTTTCAATGTCAATCACTTCCAGCTTCAGAACACAAGTATTCCTCCATGTTTCTTGACTGGTCTTTTCATGAGACTTCTTTCCAAAAATATTATATTTGATTTCCATAATCAGTTTGAAGCAAAACTCACACACACTTCAGGATAAACCACAACCCTAATATTACCATTAGATGTATTACTGGTTGAAATGAATGTATGTATATCAATATAAGAGTTCCTGAATATTTTTAGATATCAATTTAATCCATTATTTAAAGTTGGAAAAAGTAATATTATTTATTCACACTACGCTCTATTCATGCATTATCTCTATATTCATAGACACAGGGTACATCTATTTTTACCCACAATACTAATTTATACATCTTCAAAATATGGCTCCAAAATTGGTGGAAGAAATACTCATGTTACCTGATCCACATATACATTTTATCACAGTAATATTCTGGTCAGAAAATGCAAACATCACACTTATGATTGTACCAAAGTCTAAATGGAAAATGAACATGGATTACTAAAAACAGCCATGTCCAGGCTGCCTAATGCTCCCACTTGTCAATCTTTTTGGGGACTACATATTTGTTTTTTCCTAAGATTATATATTGAAACTCAATCATATTGAAAATGTCTAATCCAATCACTCACTTTACACTTTGCATGATTTCCTAATGTCTCTATGGATATCTGCTTTCCTACATATTTTCCCCAGTTCATCATTGTGACTGATTCTTCACACGTTCTGACATTCATATTCACTCTCTACCCGAAACCCTATTGCTAAAGAATTTTTGGTCCAAAACTTATACTCACTCTTCTTTTTAAACTTACAAACTGTCTTCCTAATACTACCAACTATCCCTTTTATCCTGGATGTTCTCTTCGACATTCAATCATCCAAGGTACAAGGTCCTATAACATTGTATATCGATTTATCTGAGACATCTGTGCAGAACATAATTCAAAGCTAAGTATCCCAATGAAGGTCCCATTGTCCTTCTGGGCTTCAAATCATACCTAGATTTCTGTTTCCATACTTATATTTTACCTATATATTCTTGTAAATATCGCAGGTTCCCAATACCATTATTCATCCAACAGAATGACTCCTCACCAAAATCGAACCTGTTATTAACCCTAACCATACACTGTTCCCTCAATCTACCTTTACAGAAGAGCAGGGACAGAGTTTGTCTTACAATACAGGAATGTAGGGGATCTTCCACCTGCTTAGAAACTCAATGGTCCAAGCAGAAATGATCCCTGGAGAAGTATTAGGCAGCTATGTAGGACCTGAGAGAGCAAAAGTCATCTTCCATGGCAAACAACCTTGTCAGGATGAAGGGTTGTGTCTGAATCAGCCTCTCTATTCTTAATGGAGAGAATATGGATCAAACCAGGACAATGTGGAGAGCTGTTTCTGGTTCCATATGGTTGATATACCATTCTAACTAGTGAAAGTGTCAGAGGAAGTAGGGTATCCTCCATCTCATGGGACCCTTGGAAGCAACTGTTATAACAAAGTGGTTGCCAAGGCAGTGAACTCATTAAATTCTTGAAATAAGTGACCTACCTCACTTCCTTGGTGATGGAACTCTCTGAATTTGGGATCCAGGAAGCCAGGCACACAGAGCCAGTCAAAGTCTCAGTCCCAGTGGGCTCACATGTTTGGATTTACCAAGGACAGAGTCTGTCTTTTTTGGTACCTACTGATGTGAGAATGGCCAAATGCGAGGAGAGTTCTGAAGACGGGCCTTCCCTGAGAAAGCATGTAGTGGTCAGAACAGGCTCCTGACAACTTCACAGTGTTTGACAAGGAGACCAGATCTAAGACAAGACAGGCCTTTTCGGGGGAACATAAAATGGCCCACCAGTCAAAGGACACTCTGGATAGTCACAGACTTACTTGGGGGAAGGAGGTGCCTTTTTGAGTGTGTGTGTGAGTTTGTGGTTTTGTCTCATGTTCTGAGAATAGGTAGGAAAGGCGGTGTGTTTGGTTTGGAGTGGACTATTTCTAGAAAGAACTTTGACAAGGCAAGTGTTTCTGTGTCTGTGTCTCCCACTGTGTCCATGGTTGTAGACATTAGAAAAGAGAATGCATCAATGGATGTGTCCTGTCTAGTAGAAAGCTTCCCAGCATTCATCCTGTCCATTTTAGTAATGGACTGCAGGTTGCCTTATCGATGGGCAACACCTACTATCTTACTAAGTTTCTGTTTTCTTCCTGAATTTTGGCCACTCTCCAGAATAGGCTCATGGTTTTGTGTCCAAAATATGTACCACCTCCAAACTCTGTGACATGGCTATGTTCTGGATAGCTGGAGGGAATTGGAGCATCTCAGAAAACTCAGATATCAGTGTGACCAGAAAAGCCTCAGTGGAGAAACCCTGTTTTGGGCCTTTTGCTAACCTATTGATCTTTTGCCCTGAATGTCAGGAAGGTCTTTGCCTCAGGCCACCCCTTTGTGAAGCCTGAAGGAAACAGTTTTCAAATGGAAATGAATGGGCATCAAATGTGGCTCTTTGCTTAATTGCTTTGGAAAGCCATGTGTCTGAATCAGCCTCTTGGCCCTGTGAGAGGCTATGGCTTAGATTTTCAGCGCCTGATGGATCTAAAGAAACATCCAATGTGTGCATCCAAAACCAAAATGGCAAAAACATAAGTCATTGTGGATGATGTCTCTTGCCTTCCTCTGTTAGGTTCCTGACCTTCTTCAAGGGAGTATAGGGATTTTTTGGGTCAAATGAGTTCTTCCAAGCTCTTCAGAGGTGCTTGGGTTTAATCATGAATCCAAATCACATAAGGAATTTATACCTGACAGTCAGTAGGCCTCTAATTGGAGAAGTAGAGCAGTATTAGCGGCAGACCTATGTGATCAATCCTAGTTCACAGGAAGGGTGTCCAGGCCACCCTGAGTTTAGGCAAATGAGGGGCAAGGAAGCTTATTTTGGACACTCTCTTGAGCTGCGCCATTCAAGGAATCCTCCAGCCAGAGGTTATGATGAGTGACTCTATGGAAGAAGATGAGGGCCATGTGGGATTGTTTTGGTTTTAATTGTGGTCATTTATGTGGTGGTTGGAAAAGATGACTGGGTGCACCTAGCCTTGAACACTGGTGTGATTCTCCTCAGAGACTGAGTTCTGTAACTGACCTCAGAGTAGTAATTGCTTTGAAAATGGTTGTGTCTTAATTAGCCTCTTGGCCCTGTGTGAGGCTGTGACTTAGATTATCAGCACCAGATGGATCGAAAGAAAGATCCCATGTGTGCATCCAAAACCAAAATGGCCAAAAGAGCAGTCATTGTGGATTAAGTCTCTTGCCTTTCTCTGTAAGGTTCTGAAAGAATAAAAGAAATTGAAATTGAAATTGAAATGTAAAGAACCAGGTTTGTAAACTTTCCAAGCTGCACTTTCCTGTGGCAGTTTAGACAATTCCCGGATCTGCCCATTAGATGTGTGTTGAAATCTTCCCTGACTACCTAGTTACTTAACAACCCTTTCCCAGAATCCCTGCAGCTCAGCAAGTATACATCTCAGGTATTCAACCAATCAGTTTAAATGTATACCCCTTCTTAGGGCTGACCAATCACCCCCTGCCCGAATTGTTCCCGCAAATGAAAGTGCTAATCATGCTTTAGAGTTGTTATTTGATTTTCCCATGGTATATGATGAATTGCTAAAGGAGGCTATGATGTATGTAAAGTCCCTGCCCTCTCTAAAGAATGTATATAAACTCTGCTAAAGTTGTTCTCAGGGCTCTTTGTTCTTTGCTCCTCTAAAGTGAGCTCTGAGCCCCAGCATGCTGGACCCCCAATAAAACCTTTGCTGTTGCATGAGAAAGCCTCTTGGTGGTCTTTTTCTCTGACGTTCGCCCCACCTATTCATCTGGAGGCCCCAGGTGAGATATCCGGCAGCGGCGGACGAAAGACCCCAATGGACTCCTCTCGGGGTAAGTAAGGCACCTCTTTCTGGTTTTGGGTTTCAGGTTATGGATTGGCAAAGTGGCTGTCAGTGAAGAGCATTAGCTCTCTCTGATGGTGGCTGACAGATGTGTCACAGAGCTACAGGCCACGTTCCTGGGGGACACTCCAGAGGACTAGAGAAATCAAGGAATACTAATTTCCTCAACTCGTTTATATTTTGCTTCAGGATTCGGTTCGCCAGCCCATCAGGTTTTGCCGGCTACTCAGTTTTGGTCATTGTTCTGAACTCATGTTGAGTTTACGGGCTGTCTTTATTGTCTAACCCATCAGGTTTTGGCAGTTACTCAGTTCTAATCTTTGTCTTGGACTCATGTTAAACGTTTACTGTTTGTCTTTGTCTGTGTTGCGTTTGTGTCTTCACTGTCCCTGTTTGAGTAACTCTCATTATGGGACAAAGCACTTCCACTTCTCTGTCCCTGACACTTGATCATTGGACTGATGTCCGCTCAAGGGCCCAGAATCTTTCTTTTTCAGTAAAATGCCGTACCTGGCAGATTCTCTGTGCTTCAGAATGGCCCATTCTCGGAGTCAGGTGGCCCCCCAGAAGGATCCTTCTACTTCCCTCTAATCCAAAAAGTCAGAGATATTGTCTTTCAGCCGGGGCCACGTGGCCACCCAGATCAACAGCCATATACCTCTTCCCCCAGCATCCTATCATTCAAACCTTCCACTCCTCCCCCTCTTCCTTCCATTCTCCCTGAGTCATAAGACTGGACACTCCTCCCCCTCCTTATCCTCTACCCTCGCTCTCCAACCCCCAACACGTTCCAGATGATATTCTCGCCGCTGACTCAGCCTCTCCGCCGCTAGAGGCAATTGGGCCAGACCCAAGCACTCCAGGGGACTTCTCTGCAGCAGCAGCAACCCCTCCTCCCCTGGAGGAAGCTGGGCCACCTAAAGGAACCCGCCGGTGACGGATAATAGAAAACTCGGAAGCCCCTATGATGCTTCCTCTCCGTCCCTACGGGCCAATGAACTGATCCAACTGGCACCCAAACACCTTTAAATGTAGGTAGCATCTGCCCACTTATCGCCAGACTCTAATAGCGGGTCTCCGAGTGGCCGCCAGAGGGCCGACTAATTTGGCCAAGGTAAGAGAGATTATCCAAGGGCCTAATGAGTCTCCCTCTATGTTTCTGGAGAGAATTATGGAAGCATATAGGAAATATACTCCTTTTGATCCTCAGGCAGAGGATGAACAAGCATCTGTTGCAATGGCCTTTATCGAGCAGGCTGCCCTAGATATTAAGAGAAAGTTACAACGTCTAGATGTATTACAAGATAAGACCTTGAGAGATTTAGTAAGAGATGCTGAGAAAGTATATTATAAGAGAGAAACTGAGGAGGAAAGGGAACAGAGGAGAGAGACGGAAAGGGAACAAAAGGAGGATGAAAGGAGCAAAAGGCAGACTAAAGCATTGACTAAGGTTCTGGTCAGAGCACCAAATATGCCAGAAGTTAAAAAGCAGGGAGACAGAAAGGGATACCTGGGCCCCCGCCAATGGCTGCCCCTGGCCTCAGATCAGTGTGCCTACTGTAAGGAAAACAGGACACTAGGCCAAAGAGTGCCCCCGAAAGAAGCAGAGATGGCAGTCCGCCGTGCTGACTCTAGAAGAGGACTAGGAAAGTCGGGGCTCGGATCCCCTCTCCGAGCTCAGGGTAACATTTAAAGTGGAGGGGACCCCAGTGAACTTTGAAGTGGATACAGGAGCAGTATAATCAACCTTTAAGACCCCACTGGCCCCCCTATCAAATAAATGGTCCCCTGTTAAAGGTACTAATGGCAGTAGATATTGGGCTGGGACAACTAAGAGGACTATGGACCTAGGAAATGGAAAAGTCCACCACGCTTTCCAAGTAATCCAAGAATGCCCAGCCCCATTGATGGGCTGGGATCTGCTTACCAAACTCTGGGCTAGAATAACCTTTAACCCTGATGGTCCCCAAGTGGAGTTTCTAAAGCCTTCAGTAAAAACTCCCATAGTCATGGCTTTGACAACATCCGTAGAAGATGAACATCAACACTTCGCGCCTCCTAAGACTGACCAAACAGGCAAACTACCCCAGAAATGGATAAAAGATTATCCTAATGCCTGGGCAGAAACTGCTGGGTTAGGTCTAGCCATATAACAACCTCCAATAGTAGTAGAATTAAAAGCCTCTATCTCTCCAATCAGTGTTAAACAATATCCTCTAATCAAAGAAGCTAAGGATGGGATAAGGGCCCATATTCAGAAATACCTGGCTCTTGGGGTCTTAAGGCCCTGTCATTTGTCCTAGAATATCCCCCTGCTACCAGTAAGAAAGCCAGGAACTGGGGACTACCGGACGCTTCAATACCTAAGAGAGATCAACAACAGAGTGCAGGACATTCACCCCACTGTACCGAATCCTTATAATTTGCTTAGCGCTCTGAATCTGGAGCAGGAATGGTACACTGTGCTAGACTTAAAAGATGCTCACTTTTTGCTTGCCCATACATAAGGACAGTCAGTTGCTGTTTGCTTTTGAGTGGATAGACCCCGAAAAAGGAACATCTGTCCAACTAACCTGGACTAGACTCCCACAGGGGTTCAAAAACTCTCCCACTCTCTTTGATGAACCCCTCCACAAGGACTTCAATGACTTCAAAACTGCACACCGCGATGTCACCATACTCCAATATGTGGATGGTCTGCTACTGGCAGCCGACACCAAAGAGAACTATGAGTCTGGGACCCAAGCATTATTTTCCAAGCTTGCTCGGCTTGGATATAGGGCTTCTGCCAAAAAGGCCCAAATTTGTCAGCAAGAAGTAATCTTCCTGGGTTATTCTCTTAGGGGTGGCAAAGGATGGCTCACTGAGCCCACAAAACGAACCTTTGTGCAGATACTGCCCCCATCTAATAAGAGACAACTCAGGGAGTTTCTTGGGACTGCCGGCTTTTGCAGGTTATGGATTCCTGGGTTCGCGTCTCTGGCTGCCCCTTTATACCCGCTGATAAAGGGGGATGCCCACTTCCAATGGACCCCTGAGCACCAACAAGCTTTTGATAATGTCAGAAAAAAGGTGCTGCTATCTGCTCCGGCCTTAGCACTCCCAGATATAGAAAAACCCTTCAGTCTCTACATCGAGGAAAAGAAAGGAATAGCACGGGTTGTGCTCACTGAGACTTTGGGACCTTGGAAAAGGCCGGTAGAATACTTATCAAATAAACTGGACCCAGTGGCTAGTGGGTCGCCCCATTGCTTAAGAGCTATAGCAGCGGCAGCCCTTCTAATAAAAGATGCTGATAAATTAACGTTGGGACAGAAGCTAACGATTATAGTCCCCCATGCCCTGGAGTGCATCATCTGTCAGCCTCCAGAGATGTGGCTATCAAACTCTAGAATAACCCACTACCAGAACCTCTTGCTTGACAAAGACAGAATCACGCTGGGACCCGCTGCTCCACTCAACCCGGCTACACTGCTGCCAGAAGAATCATCAAGACCCGTCGCTCATGAGTGTCAACACATACTGGCAGAGGAAACCAGTATACGACGAGACTTGAAGGATCAGCCACTGCCTTGCCCTGAAGTTGTATGGTTTATGGATGGCAGCAGCTTCCTCCAACATGGTAAGCGGTGGGCTGGAGAAGCAGTAGTTAGCAAAATTAATGTCATCTGTTCCTCTGGTCTCCCAGAACTGACATCAGCCCAAAAAGCAGAACTGATTGCCCTTACGAAAGTATTGGAACTAGCAACAGGCAAAACGGCCACCATATACACTGATAGCCGCTATGCATTTGCCATTGCAAATGTGCACGGGGCTATTTACCAGCAAAGGGGGTTATTAACCTCCACCTGGAAAGAAATAAAGAACAAAGATGAGATCCTCCAACTTCTCTCAGCAGTGCAGGGCCCTAAGGAACTAGCTATAGTGCACTGCCCAGGGCACCAGAAGGGAAACGAACCCGTGGCGGTTGGAAAAAGAAGGGCAGATGAGGAAGCTTAATTGGCAGCCCTAAATGGAGTGACTGTGTTAACTTTTTCCACACCAGGGGGAACAACAATCAGGAGACTTGGCCGCACCGGAACATTCAGGCAACTTATCATCTGAGGAGACAGATACAGAACTCTGGGATCCTACAGAGCCAAGTTTACAATTTCAAAAAGCCCACCTTTATGTCAAAGACGTACACCAGCTCACCCACTTAGACTCAGAGAAGATATAGGCACTCTTAAAGGACCGGAGAAAGGACTTATTATTGACTGACTCACAGAGGAAAGAAATAGCTGAGCAGGTGACTAGAGATTGTCAAGTCTGCCAAGTAGTTAATGCTTACCCATCCAAGCTTCCTGCAGGGAAGCGCTTACAAGGAACCAGACAAGGACAATTCTGGGAATTGAACTTTACTGAAATTAAGCCAGCAAGGTATGAACTTAAATATCTCCTAGTCTTTGTAGATACTTTTTCAGGATGGGTCGAAGCCTTCCCCATGAAGAAAGAAACAGCTCAGATGGTAGTCAAAAAGATCGTAGAAGACATTTTTCCAAGGTTCGGCCTGCCTAAGGTAATAGGGTCCGCTAACGGACCGGCATTCATGCCCCAGGAAAGTAAGGGATTTGCCAGGACCCTGGGGATTAATTGGAAGTTACATTGTGCTTATAGACCCTAGAGCTCAGGACAGGTAGAAAGGATGAATAGAACCATCAAAGAGTACTTAACAAAATTAAGCTTGGATACTGGCATAAAAAATTGGACTATGCTCCAACCTTATGCACTGTTTTGTGAAAGAAATACCCCCTCCGCCTCTTTGTGTAACCTCACCTCTTATGAAATTCTCAGTGGTGCCCTTCCTCCAGTAGGGGACCTAATCCCAACTATGAGACTTAATGATTCCTTTCACACCCCCTTGCTTGACAGATTTAAAGCCCTTTAACAAACCCAGCACCCAGCGATACCTGTGGAAACATTTGGCCTCTGCTTATCAGACTGGAGACGAGGGAACCCCACATTGATATCAAGTGGGAGGCTTCGTCTACGTGAGATGGCGTCAGGTGTCATCCCTGGAACTCCACTGGAAAGGACCATACCAGGTGCTGCTTATAACACCCACAGTGGTGAAAGTGGACGGGATCACTTCCTGGATCAATGCCTCCCATCTCATGCCTGAGCCCTGTACAGACTCTGGCTGGAAACTTCTACAGACTGGTATCCATCTCAGGTTGCGTGTCCGTCATGTGGGTAGGGCTATGGATTCTTCCCATGACCACCAGCAGCCCTAATCCCCATCAGCGTGCTCAGCAACAAGGGCAAGTAATGAATCCTAATGGGCAAGTAGTGTGATCTATTTCACAAACAGCCACCTTATGGACTTGGTGGCCATCTCTCCACCCGGACATTTGTCAGCTTGCCATAGGCTTCCCTGACTGGGATCTCCCTGACATAGAGGACCCCACACAGATCCCACTCAAACCCTAACCAGGGCAACATAGACCACCTTAACCCATGAATTATGGATGTCATCTCCCCCAGCTCAGGTGTAAACTAGCCAGTCTTGACTATTATGTGTGCCCACCTGATTTCCAAAGTCATAAAACAGGCCCAAACCTGTGGAGGACCCAGTGACTTTTATTGTAGATCTTGGGGTTGTGAACAAACGAAAGCTGCATGGTGGAACCCAAACTCCCCAGAAAGGTATGATTCCGGTAGGATGAAATGACACCTGGATTGATCCCAAGAAATGTGCTGCTAGCCCAGTGGTGTCAAAAACTCGCTGTGGAAAGAATACTCTATGTTACCCCCTCAATATAACTTTCACTTCCAAAGGAAGGGGCTACCTCAGAAAAACCTGGCCTATGGGAAATACGTGGGGAATGCGATTCTATATTTATGGCCCAGGTGATGAATTTGGTCTCTGGTTCACCGTCTGGCTTAAAAAGAAAGAAAATCCCACAGCAATAGGACCCAATCCCCTCAAGCCAGGAATTAAGCCTCCTAAACCTTCCATGCCTAGATCTACCAGAACCCCTCTACCATCTAATACTTCCTGGGTTCCGTCTTTGCCTACTTCCCCAGTCCAGAGTACATCTGACTCCTCCCCCTGGGAACTAGTTAAAGGAACCTTTATGGTACTGAACTCCACACAGTCAGAACTCCTTGTATTTCAGCCCAGGTCTTTGACAGCCCTGTAAATTATTGTGTAATGGTGCAGATACTCTCCAGGGTACTCTATCATAATGCCTAATCATTTGAAGGTCTACTAGGGGGACAAACAACCCGATATCAAGGGGAACCATTGTCCCTTACTCTAGCCATCCTATTGGGGATAGGAGCTGCTGCAGGAGTGGGTATGGGAACAGCTTCTATGATGCGTGGTTAACAACAAATGGCCCAATTAGAAACAGCAATAAATCAAGACTTGAAGACGTTAGAGACCTCCATCACAGCTTTGCAGGAATCCTTAACCTCTCTCTCTGAAGTTGTTTTACAGAACAGGTGAGGATTAGACCTCCTCTTGATGAGGGAGAGGGCCTCTGTGTTGCACTGAGAGAAGAATGTTGTTTTTATGCTGACCATATTGGAGTTGCAAAATAATTCATGAGTAAATTAAGAAAATACCTTGAAGAGCGCCAGAGAGAATGGGAGATTCAACAAGGGTGCTTTGAGTCATGGTTAACCCAGTACCCCTGGTAACTACACTAATATCAGACTTAGCTGGACCCCTGATCATCCTTATGGTGTTGCTAACTGTGGGACCTTGTTTGCTTAACCACATAGTTTCCTTTCTCCAGGCTCAGATTAGGCAGGTGAAACTCATGATAATCAGACAGAAATATGCTGCACTGGTAGGAATAGAATGTGGAACCCCACAATAATTTTGATTCATTACTTTTAAGATTAAAAGTAGTCAGAAAAAGGGGTGGGAAATGAAAGAATAAAAGAAATTGAAATTGAAACGTAAAGAACCAGGTTTTGTACATTTTCCAAGCTGCACTCAGAACCTGAAATTCCTGTGGCACTTAAGACAATTCCCGGATCTTCCCATTAGATGTGTGTTGAAATCTTCCCTGACCACCTCGTTACTTAACCACCCCTTCCCAGAAACCATGCAGATCTGCACGTATACATCTCAGTGCTTCAACCAATCAGTTTAAATGTATACTCCTTCTCACGGCTGACCAATCACCCACTGCCCAACCTGTTCCCGCCAATGAATGTGCTAATCATGTTTTAGAGTTATTATTTGATTTTCCCGCGGTATATGATGATTTTCTAAAGGAGGCTATGATGTATGTAAAGTCCCTGCCCTCTCTAAAGAATGTATATAAACTCTGCTCAAGTTGTTCTCGGGGCTCTTTGTTCTTTGCTCCTCTGAAGTGAGCTCTGAGCCTCAGCATGCTGGACCCCCAATAAACCCTTTGCTGTGGCATGAGACAGTCTCTTGGTGGTCTTTTCCTCCGAAGTTCGCCCGACCTTTTCAGTTCCTGACTTCCGTCAAGTGAGAATAGTGATCATTTGGGTCAAATGAGTTCTTCAAAGCCCTACAGTGGATAGCCCATAGGTGCTTGGGTTTTCTCATGACTCCAAATTACATAGAAAATCTACACCTGACAGTCATTAGGCCTCAAATTGGAGAAGCAGAGCAGTATTAAAGGCAGGCTTATTTGATCACTCCTGGTTCAAAGGAAGAGTGTTTAGGCCACCCTGACTTTTGGCAAATGAGGGGCAATGGAGCTTATTTTGGACACTGTCTTGGGCTGCACCCCTCATGGAAACTTCCAGCCAGAGGTTATGATGCGTGTCTGTGTAGAAGAAGATGAGGCCCATGTGGGAGTGTTTTGATTTAAATTGTGGTCATATGTGTGGTAGCTGGAAGAGATTACTGGGTCCTCCTGGGCCTGAACTCTGGTGTGACTCCTTTTAGACACTGTGTCCTGGAACTGAGCTTAGTGAAGTATTGCCATGAGTTGTGTTGGGATTTGAGGAGGCCATGCATGAGAGTCGCCCTTGGAACCTGAGATGTAGGCCCAGGGTAGCTTTCCACAGAGCACTGGGAATCTCAGTCAGGATACCACAAGATTTTATTCTGAAAGACTTGGCAGCCATAGTTGAGATCAAAACACTCATGGATCTCAATTGTAGACCTCAATGAGCCTGGCTTCAGGTGACCTTTTGGACACTCTTTGGGAAGCCTTGCCTGTGAGAGTTCTCCAGAGTTTTCATTGAAATGATCATACTCACCATTTAATGGTTCCTGCATGAATTGAAATCCACTGTGCCTCCAACTTCATCCTTGATAAATGGCTAGATAAATAGTTTAAATTTTTGAAATTCCCATGAACAGGTGGCATACAGAACCTTTGGATGTCCTATTTCTGATCATGAGTGTACCAGACAGTGCCTTGATTGATTGGGTTTAATGAAAATGGTGTAGAACCGAGAAGCAAGTAATTTGGAGCCTGATGAGTAGAGGGCCTAGAGCAGCGGTAGGCAGGTGTGTGATAAAACATCTGTGATGGGGCCATGTGGATCTGCCTTTGGATTCCAAATGTCATGAGACGGACATGGTGCAGCCAGGAGACCATTATAAGTAAACACATCTTGTTATATGGAGAGGTTTTAGGGTAATTTACAGAATCAGGTTGCTATGGTCAAGGGAGCAAGCTATGTGGTATAGAGGCCGGTTTCATGAATGCTCATGTGTGAGCCACCACATGTGATAGAACTCCCTCCAGCACTGTGTCCCAGTTGAACTCCTTGTATTTCATGAAGCAAATACAAAACTCGCAGTGCAGCAGCAAGAAACACTAGGAAAAGTGGAGGATTACTAAATGGCTTCACAGTCCACACGGGCAGACACTTAGACCACTGTGTCCCAGTTGAACTCCATGTATTTCGTGAAGCAAATACCAAAGTCGCAGTGCAGCAGCAAGAAACACAATGAAGAGTGGAAGAGGAACAAATGAATATACAGTCCACGCGGGCACACACTTAGCCCCAAGTGGCCATAGTATACTTACAAAGAGAGAATTCAGCACTGCTCCCTCATGTTCATTGGAATATTACAATTTATGTCCTCCAGGTCACATAGATGCTGACCCAGCTTTGATCGTCTCACTAGAAGGAAGCAAAAGCTCCTGAAAACAACATATATTTCAAGTGCCCAAACTCAGAGGCAGTTTCTCAAGAAGTCTTTAGGCCAGCAGAGCTCTGTGATTGTGGAGTGCTTACCCTGTCCCTTACTTTTGAAAACTCCTCTACCACCTCCATGGTTGTGAACTCCTGATCAAATTCCATTTCAGATATGTATTCACATATTTTCTATCTCTTTTCCTCTAATTGTGTCTTACTTGGGGCGAAGGTAATGTCAAGGGATTGTTCTGGATGAGAGTGGGAAGATTTTTCTGAAGCACATATTTGCATACACATTGGATTCATTTTCCTATTTTCCATTCAAAATACTGAATCACTGACATTAACACATACCCTACTAGATTCTGACTACTAATCCTCATATGTTGGAGAAAAATACCCCCAAAAGAATAGAACTACAAGCAGTTCAGAGGAGGCATGGTGGATAGTTGGGCTTGCCTTTTGAATTATATAGTGTAGGAGTTTTAAATCTTGTAAATTTTTTTGAAATAGTTCTCCATGTATTTTAAAAGTTAAGAAATATGTAAATTCCTGTCTCCCTTACTCTGAAGCCTATTCAGCACCTGTATTTTTATATGCACATTTAGAATCCTACCTGTTACCACACGTACGTTCTTGTGTGGTGGCTGAATTGGCAGATACAAATTGTGAAAAGGGATCACTCCTCCTAAACGCTGTTGGAACTGAAAATTCAACCTGTGGGTGAGCTTCCTAGTTGAACAACATTATACATAAATCGATGTTCAGTAAAATGAATTTATTTGGATCTGTGGATGATATATATTTCATGGTGATTTTAAATTGGCATATAGTGCTACTTTTTAATGTCTGTGAATGTTTGTGTGTGTGTGTGTGTGTATATATATATATATATATATATATATATATATATATATATATATATACACTCTCCAGATTTTTCAAAATATGAAATATATGTGTATTATTTTACACATCCTAAATTTTTCATATTCATGGATGTGGATTTATAATCATCTTTTCACAAGATTATTCTCAGAAATATTCACATACCCTACTAGACTCTGACTACTAATCCTAATATGATGGAGAAAAGTAACGCAAACAGAATAGAAATACAAGCATTTCAGAGGAGGCATGTTGTATATTTGGACCTGCCTTTTGCATGATAAATGGTAGGTGTTATAAAAATGGTCAATTTTCAATTGAAATAGTTCTCCATGTGTTTTTAAAATTAACAAATATATGAATTCCTGTCCCTTTCTCTGTAGCCTATTAATCACATGTATTTTTATATGCATTTATAGTATCCTACCTGGTATCACATGTACATTTTTGTGAGTTGGCTGACTTGGTAGATACAAATTGTGAGAAGAGATCACTCCTCCAAATCGTTGTTGGAAGTGAAAATTCCACCTATAGGGGAGCTTCCTAGTAGAAAAACATTATACATAAACTCATGTTCAGTAAAATAAATATTTTTGCATCTTTGGATGATATATATTTATAGATGAATTTTGAGTGGCATATATATTGCTACTTTTTAATGTCTGTGTGTGTGTTTTGTGTAAATATATATATATATATATATATATATATATATATATATATATACATACACTCTCCAGATTTTTGAAAATATGAAATATATGTGTCTTATTTACACTCGCTAAATTTATTCATGTTCATGGACTTGGATTTATAATCAACTTTTCACAAGATTATTCTCAGAAATATTCATCCACCTGAAAAACAGATTTAACTAATATTTCTACAGTAACTGACCAAGTTTAACATCAATGCACCTCGATTCCGATATGACAAGCTGTGCATTTTGACGTTCATTTTTATTAAACCCTGGTACATTAATATTTATTCGTATTATGGACATCGTAGGATATATATTTCATCCACAAATTCACAAATTTATGGGCATTTGTTTCACTTTCAATCAATTCCTGCTCCAGAACACATGTATTCCTCCAGGTGTCTTCACTGGTCTTTTCATGTGACTTCTACCCAAACACATTATTTTCGATTTCCATAATCAATTTTGAAGCAAAACTCACACCCTTTATGATAAACCATAACCCTAATATTACAAATAGATGTATAATTGGTTTGAATGAATGTATGTTTATCAATATAAAATTTTCTTTATATTTTCAGATATCACTTCAATCCATTTTTTAAAGTTGAAACCAATTATATTCTTTATTCACACTATTGTCTATTCATACATTTTCTCTATATTCAGAGACACAGGGTGCACGTATTTGTACCCCCAATACTAATTTATATGTCTTCAACATATTGCTTCCAGAAATGGTGGAAGAAATTCTCATGTCACCTGATATAAATATACATTTTTTCAGTGTAATATTCTGGACACAAAACGCAAATGTCACACTTATGATTGTACCAAATCCTAAATAGGAAGTGAGCATGGATTACTAAAACCATCCATGTCCAGGTTGCCTAATGCTCTCAAATGTCTATCCTGTCGGTGACTACATATTTGTTTCTTCCTAAGATTATATATTAAATCTCAACCTGTTGAAAATGTGTAATCCTATCACTCACTTTATACTTTGCCTGATTTCCTAATGTTTCTATTGATAAATGCTTTCCTACATATTTTTTCCAGTTCATCACTGTGACCAACTCTTCACATGTGCTGACATTTACATTCACTCTCTAACCAAAACTCTATTGCTAAAGTACTTTTGGTCCAAATCCTATTCTCACTCTTCTATCTAAACCTACACTATCTTCCTAATCCTACCGACTATCCCTTTTTGACTGGATGTTTTCTTACACATTCAATCAACCAAGGTACATGGTCCTTTGCCATTATATATCGATTTATCTGAGATATCTCTGCAGAACATTGTTCAAAGCTAAGTTTCCCACTCCAGTGCCCAGTGCACTTCTGGGCTTCAAATCTTATCTAGAATTCCATTGTCATACTTATATTTCACCTCTATATTCTTATAAATACCACAGGATCCCAATATTCTTATTCATCCAGCAGAATGATTCCTAACACAAATCGAACCTGTTATTAACCCTAACCATATACTGCTTCCTCAATCTATCTTTACAAAAGAGCAGGACTGAGTTGGTCTTACAATACAAAAATGTAGGGAGACTTTCACCTGCTGAGAAGCTGAATGGTCTATGCAGATATAATCCCTGGAGAAGATATAGGGAACTATGAAGTACCTTAGAGAGAAAAAGTCATCTTCAATTGCAAACAACCTGGTCATGACGAAGGGATGTGTCTGAATCAGCCTCTATCTTCTTAATGTAGAGAATATGGACCAAACCAGGCCTATGTAGAGAGCTGTTCCCAGGTGCCTATGGTTGATATAACTTTCTATCTTGTGAAATTGTAACAGGAAATAGGGGCAGCCTCCATCTCATGAGACCCTTGGAGGCAACTGTTAGGACAAAGTGGTTGCAAAGGCAGCAAATTCAATCAGTTCCAGAAAGAAGTGACCTCATCTAATTTTCTTGGTGAAGGAACACTCTAAACTTGGAATCCAGGCACCCAGAGGCAGTCCCAGTTCCAGTCCCAGTGGGCTCACTTGTTTAGATTTACAGAGGACAGAGTCCGTCTTTCTTGGTAAATACTGATGTGAGTATGGCCAAATGCCAGGTGAGCTCTGAAGAGGGGCCTTTCCTGAGAAAGCAGGTAGTGTCTCACTGCTGGTCCCGGACAATTTCACAGAGTTAGCCAAAGAGACCTGATCTGAGACAGGACAGGCCGTTTCGGGGGAACATAAAATGGTCCACCAGTCAGAGGGCTCTCCAGATAGTCACATACCTACTTGGAGGAAGGAGGTGCCTTTGTGGTTGTGGGTGTGAGTTTGTGGTTTTGTCTCATGTTCTGAGAATAGGTAGGAAAGGCAGTTTGTTTGGTTTGGAATGGACTGTGTCTACTGAGTCCTTTGACAAGGCAAGTGTTTCTATGTCTGTGTATCCCACCGTGTCTGTGGTTGTAGACATTAGAAAAGAGAATGCATCAATGGATTTGTCATGTCTAGTAGAAAGCTTCTCAGCATTCATCCTGCCTAATTTATGAATGGACTGTGGATTGCCTTATGGATGTGCAACACCTACTATCTTCCAAAGTTCCTGTTTTCTTCGTAGAATTATGGCCACTCTTCAGAATAGGCTTATGATTTTATGTCCACCATATGAACCACCTCCAAGATCTGTGACATGGCTATGTACTGGATAGCTGAAGGGAATGAGAGCATGTCAGAAAACACAGATATCATTGGGACCAGGAGAGTCTCAATGGAGAAACCCTGCTTTGGGTCTTTTGCTTACCTATTTGTCTGTTGCCCTGAATGTCAGGAAGTTCTTTGACTCAGGCCACCCCTTTTTGAAGCCTGAAGAAAACAGTTTTCAAATGAAAATGAATGGGCATCACCTTGGGCTCTTTGCTTAATTGCTTTAGAATGGGATGTGTCTGAATCAGCCTCTTGGCCCTGTGTGAGGCTGTGGCTTTGATTCTCAGCACCTGATGGGTCTAAAGAAGGATCCCATGTGTGCATCCAAAACCAAAATGGCCAAAAGAGCTGTCATTGTGGATGGAGTCTCTCGTCTTCCTCTGTAATGTTCCTGCCTCCATCAAGTGAGAATAGGGATCCTTTGGGTCAAATGAGTTATTCAAAGCCCTGCAGAGTCTAGCCCATAGGTGCTTGGGTTTTCTCATGACTCCCATTTACAAAAAGAATCTAAACCCCACAGTCACTAGGCCAGAAATTGCAGAAGTGGAGCAGTATTAACGGCAGGCCTATTTGATCACTCCTGGTTCACAGGAAGGGAGCCCGGGCCTTTAGGCATATGAGGGGTAAGGAAGCTTCTTTTGGACATTGTCTTGGGCTGTGCCCCTCATAGAATCCTCCAGCCAGAGGTAATGATGAGTGTCTATATGGAAGAAGATGAGGTCCATGTGGGAGTGTTTTGGTTTTAATTGTGGTCACTTGTGTGGCGGTTGGAAGAGATGAATTGGTCCACGTGGGCTGGAACTCTGGCGTAATTACCCTTAGAGACTGCATTCTGGAACTGATCTTAGAGAAGTATTGCAATGAGTTGTGTTGGGATTTTAGGAGGCCACGAATGAGGGTAGTCCTTGGAAAATGAGTCTTGACCCAGGGTTGCTTTCCACAGAGCACTGGGAATCTCAGCCAGGATATCACATGATTTTATTCTGAAAGACTTGGCAGCAATAGTTGAGAGTCAAAAGAAACATGGACCTCATATTGTAGACCTCAATGGGCCTGGCTTCATGTGAACTTTTGGCCACTCTTTTGGAAGCCTTGCCTGTGAGAGTTCTCGAGAGCTTTCATTAAAATGAGTTTCCTCAACATTTAATGGTTCCTGAATGAATTGAAACCCACAGTGCCTCCAACTTCATCCTTTAAAAATGGTTAGATAAATACCATGAAATGTTTAAAATTCCCATGAGCAGGTGGCACTGGAAAACCTTTGGATGTCCTGTTTCTGATTATGAATATACCAGAAGGTGCCTTGATTGACTGGTTTTCATGAAAATGGTATAGAAAAGAGATGCAAGTAAGTTCGAGCCTGCTGAGTAGTGGACCTAGAGAAGTTGTGGGCAGGTGTGTGATAAAAAATCTGTGGTTTGGCCATGTGGATCTGCCTTTGGCTTCCAAATGGATTATGACTGATATGGTGCAGCCAGCAGACCCTTCTCTGAAAAGGCATCTTGTTATATGTAGGAGTTTCAGGGCAATGTTCAGAATCAGGTTGCTATGCTCAAGGAGGCAAGCTGGTGGGATAGAAGCATGGTTGGTGCATTTTCCTGCAGACCCTGACCCACCACATGTGACAGAACTTGCTCCAGCACTGTGTCACAGTTGAACTCCTTGTTTCATGAAGCAAATGCCAAATTGCGAGTGCAGCAGCAAGAAACAGCACGAAAAGTGGAGGATGACCAAATGGGTTCACAGTGCACACGGGGAGACACTTAGCCCCCATTGGTCACAGTTTACCTACAAAGAGAGAATTTAGCAATGCTGCCTCATGTTCATTGGAAAACAAGAAACCATGTGCTCACAAAGGTCACAAAAATGCAGACCCAGCTTGGATGGTCTCACTACAATGGAAGCTAAAGCTCCTGACAACAACATATATTTCATGTGCCCAACCTCAGAGGCAGTTTCTTAAGAACTCTTTAGGCCAGCAGAGCTCCATGTTTGTGGAGAGTTTACATTGTCCCTTAATTTTGGAAACTCCTCTACCTTCTCCAAATTTGTGAAAATTGAGCAGTTTCCATTGCAGATATGTATTCACAGATTTTCTAACTCTTCTCCTCTAATTGTGTCATACATGGGGCGAAGGTAATGTCAAGGCATTGCTCTGGATGAGAGTGGGAAGATATTTGTGTAGCACATATTTGCATACACATTGCATTCATTTTCAATTTTCTATTCGAAATACTGAATCCCTGACACTATCCCATACCCTACTATCCTCTGACTACAAATCCTAATATGATGGAGAAAAATACTCAAACAGAATAGAAATACAAGCAGTTCAGAGGAGGCATGCTGCATACTTGGACTTACCTTTTGCATGATAAATGGTAGGTGTTATAAATCTAGTCAATTTTTAATTGAAATAGTTCACCATGTGTTTTTAAATTAAACAAATATATGAATTCCTGTCTCCCTTTCTCTGTAGCCTATTCATCACATGTATTTTCATATGCACTTATAGAATCCTACCTGGTATCACATGTACATTTTTGTGAGGTGGCTGACTTGGCAGATACAAATTGTGAGAAGAGATCACTCCTCCAAATTGCTGTTGGAACTGAAAATTCCACCTATAGGGGAACTTCCTAGTAGAACATCATTATACATAAACTCATGTTCAGTAAAATAAATATTTTTGCATCTGTGGATGATATATATTTAAAGATGAATTTCGATTGGCATATATATTGCTACTTTTAAATGTCTCTGTGTGTTTTTTGTGTGTGTGTGTGTGGGTATGTGTGTGTGTATATATATATATATATATATATATATATATATATATATATATATATATATATATATATACACTCTCCAGATTTTTCAAAATATGAAATATATGTGTCTTATATACACTCTCTAAATTCATTCATGTTCATGCATGTGGATTTATAATAAACTTTCCAAAATATTAGTCTCAGAAATATTCATCCACCTTAAATACATATTTGTTTCCTAGTACTGAAAACTAACTTCAGTGAATGGTGCATACAAATGTTCATAATTCTACAGGAACTGATCCAGTCTATCACCAATGCAAGTAGATCCCAATGGGACATGATATATAATATGATGTTCATTTATATTCAACACTGGTACATTATTATTTCTTCAGTTTTTGCTCATCATAAGGTATGTATTTCATCCACAAGTTCACAAATTTGTAGGCATTTCTTTAAACTTTAATCACTTCCTACTTCACAACACATGTATTGTCAGGGTTTCTTGACTGGTCTTTTCATGAGACTTCTTTCCAAACACATTATTTTCGATTTCCATAATCACTTTTGAAGTAAAACTCACACACTCTTCATGATAAACCAAAACACTAATATTGACATTAGATGAATAACTGGTTGGAATGAATGATTGTATATGCATATAAGATTTCCAGTAATTTTTCAGATATCAGTTCATCCCATTATATTAAGTTGGAACAAGTTATATTACTTATTCACAGTATGGTCTATTCATGCTTTATCTCTATATTCATAGACATAGGGTACACCTCTTTGTACGCCCAATACTAATTTTATGTCTTCAGTATATTGCTACCAAAAATGGTGGAAGAAATACTTATGTCACCTGATCTACATATACATATTATCACAATAATATTCTGGACAAAAATGTAAATGTTACACTTATGATTGAACCAAGCAAAGCCTAAATGAAATGTGAACATAGATTACTAAAAACATCCATGTCCAGGGTGCCTAATGCTCTCAAATGTCAATATTATTGGTGACTTCATATTTGTTTCTTTCTAAGATTCAACCTCAAGCTTGTTGAAAATGTCTAATCCTCTCACTCACTTTATACTTTCCCTGATTTCGTAATATCTTTATTGATATCTTCTTTTCTACATGTTTTCCCCACTTCATCATCGTGACTGGCTCTTCATATGTGCTGACATATACATTCACTCTCTAACTGAAATCCTATTGCTAAAGAACTTTTGTTCCAAATCATATACTCACTCTTCTTCCTAAAACGACTATCTTCCTAATCCTACCGACTATCCCTTTTTGAAGGGATGTTCTCTTCTACATTCAATCTTCCAAGGTACAAGGTCCTATGCCATTGTATATCAAATTATTTGAGACATCTGTGCAGAACATAATTCAAAGCTAAGTATCCCAATCAAGGGCCCAATGCCCTTATGGGTTTAAAATCATACCTGGATTTCTGTTTTCATACTTATGTTTCACCTCTACATTCTTGTAAATATACCAGGTTCCCAATACCATTATTCATCCAGAAGAATGATTCCTAACACAAATCGAAATCAAACCTGTTATTAACTCTAAACATACACTGTTCCCTCAATCTCATTTTACAGAAGAGCAGGGACAAAGTTGTTCTTACAATACAGAAAAGTAGGGGACCTTCCACCTGCTGAGATTCTCAAAGGTCCATGCAGAATTGATACCTGGAGAAGTTGTAGACAGGTATGAAGGACCTGAAAGAGCAAAAGTCATCTTCGATGACAAACCACCTGGTCAGGATGAAGGGATGTGTCTGAATCAGCCTCTCTCTTCTTATTGTGGAGAAGATGGACCAAACCAGGCCTGTGTGTGTGCCTATGGTTGATATACCATTCTAAATTGTGAAAGTGTCAGAGGAAGAAGGGGCAGCCTCCATCTCATGGGGCCCTTGGAAGCAACTGTTAGGACCAAGTGGTTGCCAAGGCAGTGACCTCATTCAGTTCCAAAGAAAGTGTCATACCTCATTTCCTTGGTGATGGAACTCTCTGAACTTGGTATCCAAGAAGCCAGGCACCCAGATGCAGTTCAAGTCCCAGTCCCAGTGGGCTCACTTGTTTGGATTTACCAAGGACAGAGTCAGTCTTTCTTGGTACCTACTGATGTGAGGATGGCCAAATGCCAGGAGAGCTCTGAAGAGGGACCTTTCCTGAGAAAGCAGGTAGTGGCTCACCACTTTTTCCTGACAACTTCACATAGTTGGCCAAGGAAACCAGATCTGAGAGAATACAGGCCATTTCGGGGGAACATAGTATTGCCCACCAGTCAGAGAACACTCCGGATAGTCACAGACCTACTTAGGGGAAGGAGGTGCCATTGTGAGTGTGGGTGTGTGGTTTTGTCTCTTGTTCTGAGAATAGGTAGGAAAGGCGGTTTGTTTGGTTTTCAGTGAACTATTTCTAGTAAGTCATTTGACAAGGTGAGTGTTTCTATGTCTGTGTATCCCACTGTGTCCGTGGTTGTAGACATGAGAAAAGACAATGCAACAATGGATGTGTCATGTGTAGTAGAAAGATTCCCAGCATTCATCCTGCCCAATTTATGAATGGACTGCAGCTTGCCTTATGGATTGGCAAAACCTACTACCTTCCTAAGTCCCTGTTTTCTTCCTGAATTCTGGCAACTCTCCAGAATAGTCTCATTGTTTTGTGTCCAAGATATGTACCAACTCCAAGGTCTTTGACATGTCCATGTACTGGATACCTGAAGGGAATGGCCAGTATCTCAGAAAACTCAGATATGAGTGTGACCAGAAAAGTCTCAGTGGAGATACCATGCTTTGGGCCTTTTGCTTACCTATTGTTCTGTTGCCCTGAATGTCAGGAAGATGTTGGGCTCAGGCTACCCCTTTGTGAAGCCTGAAGAAAACAGTTTTCAAATGGAAATGAATGGGCATCACCTGTGGCTCTTGCTAAATTGCTTCGGAAAGGGATGTGTCTGAATCGGGCTCTTGGCCCTGTGTGAGGCTGTGGCTTAGATTCTCAGCACCTGATGGATCTAAAGAAAGATCCCATGTGTGAAACCAAAACCAAATTCGCAAAAAATTTCAGTCATTGTGAATGAATTCTATTGCCTTTCTCTGTTAGGTTCCTGAAATCAATCAAGTGAGAATAGCGATCCTTTTGGTCAAATGAGTTCTTCAAATCTCTGCAGAGGTGCTTGTCTTTTCTCATGACTCCAGTTCACATAAAGAATCTAAACCCCACAGTCAGAAGGCCTCAAATTGGAAAAGCGGAGCAGTATTAATGACAGGCCTATTTGATCACTCCTGGTTCACAGGAAGGGTGTCCTTCCCACCCTGACTTGAGCCAAATGAGGGGCAAGGGAGCTTATTTTGGACACTCTTTTGGAATGTGCCCCTCATGGAAAGCTCCAACCAGAGGTTATGATGAGTGTCTATAAGGAAGAAGATGGGGCCATGTGATAGTGTTTTGTTTTTAATTGTGTTCATTTGATTGGCGGTGTGAAGAGATGACTGGGTCAACCTGGGCTTGAACTCTGGTTTGATTCCCCTTAGAGACTGCGTTCTGGAATTGACCTCAGAGAAGTATTGCCATGAAAAGTGTTGGGATATTAGGAGGCCACGCATGAAAGTCACCCTTGGAAACTGAGATCTAGGCCCAGGGTGGTTTTCCAAAGAGTACTGGGAATCTCAGCCAGTATATCACATGATTTTATTCTGAAAGACTTGGCAGGGATAGTTTTGAGTCAAAACACACATGGACCTCACATTGGAGACCTCAATGCGCCTGGCTTCATGTGACCTTTTGGCCACTCTTTTGGAAGCCTTGCCTGTGAGAGTTCTCCAGAGATTTCTTTGAAATGAACTTCCTCAACATTTAATGGTTCCTGAATGAATTGAAACCCACAGTGCCTCCAACTTCATCCTTGAAAAATGGCCAGACAAATACCATGAAATTTTTAAAATTCCCATGACCAGGTGGCACTGGAGAACCTTTGGATGTTGCTGATCTTGAGTGTACCAGACCCTGCCTTAATTCACTGGGTTTCATGAAAATGGTGTAGAACAGAGATGCCATTGAGTTATAGCCTGCAGAGTTGTGGGCCTAGAGAAATGGTGTGCAGTTTTGTGATAATACATCTGTGTTGTGACCATGTGGTTCTGCCATTGGCTTCCAAATTCATTGTGACTGCCATGGTGCAGCCAGGAGACCCGTATATGTAAAAGCATGTTTTTATATTGAAAGATTTCAGGGCCATGTTCAGAATCAAGTTGCTATGGACATGGGGGCAAGCAAGTTAGAGCCTGCAGAGTATTGGGCCTAGAGAAGTGGTCTGCAGTTGTGTGATAATACATCTGTGTTATGGCCATGTGGATTTCTCATTGGCTTCAAAATTTTTTGTGACTAACATGGTGCAGCCAGGAGACCCGAATATGTAAAAGCATGTTTTTATATGGAGAGGATTCAGGGCCATGTTCAGAATCAAGTTGCTATGGACAAGGGGGCAAGGTATGTGGGAAAGAAGCCTGGTTGTTGCATTCTCCTGCAGACCCTGACCACAACACGTGACAGAACTCCCTCCAGCACTGTGTCCCTGTTGAACTTCTTGTATTTTGTGAAGCAAATACCAAACTCCCAGTGCAACAGCAGGAAACACCACGAAAAGTGGAGGATGACCAAATGGCTCCACAGTCCACATGGGGAGACAATTAGACCCCAGTGGCCACTGTTTACCTACAAAGAGTGAATTCAGCACTGCTGCCTCATGTTCACTGGAAAATAAGAAACCATATCCTCCAGGTCACATAGATGCAGACCCAGATTTTATTGTCTCACTACAAAGGAAGCTAAAGCTCCTGAAAATAACGTATGTTTCAAGTGCCCAACCTCAGAGGCAGTTTCTCAAGATGTCTTTACGCCAGCAGACCTCCATGTTAGAGGAGTGTTTACCATGTCCCTTACTTTTGGAAATTCCTCTACCACCTCCAAGGTTCTGAACTCTGAGCATTTTCCACTCAAGATATGTATTCACAGATTTTCTAACTCTTCTATTCTAATTGTGACTTACTTCAGGCGAAGGTAATGTCAAGGATTTGTTCTGGATGAGAGTGGGAAGATTTTTGTGTAGCATATATTTGCATACACATTTGATTCATTATTCTATTTTCCATTTGAAATACTGATCCCTGACACTAACTCATAACCTACTGGACTCTGACTACTACTCCTAATGTGATGGGGAAAAATAACCTAAACAGAATAGAAATCCAAGCAGTTCAAAGGAGGCATGGTGTATAGTTGGACTTGCCTTTTGCATAAAAAAGGGTATGTGTTATAAATCTAGTCAATTTTCTGTTGAAATAGTTATCCATGTGTTTTTAAAGTTAACAAATATGTGAATTCCTGTCTCCCTCTCTCTGTAGCCTATTCAGCACATGTATTTTTATATGCAAATATAGAATCCTACCTGGTATCACACGTACATTCTTGTGAGGTGGCTGACTTGGCAGATACAAAATGTGAGAAGAGATTACTCCTCCTAAATTCTGTTGGAACTGAAAATTCAATGTATGGGTAAACTTCCTAGTTAAACAACATTATACATAAATCTATCTTCAGTAACATGAATATTTTTGAATCTGTGGATGATGTATATTTCATGGTGAATTTCAATTGGCATATATATTGCTATTTTTATAGTCTCAGTTTGTGTGTGTGTGTGTGTGTATATATATATATATATATATATATATATATATATATATATATACTCTCCAGATTTTTCAAAATATGAAATGTATGAGTCTTATTATACACTCCCTGAATTCATTCATGTTCATGTATGTGGATTTATAATCAACTTTTCACAAGATTATTCTCAGAAATACTCATCTACCTGAAATACATATTTGTTTCCTAGTACTGAAAACTAACTTCAGTGAATGGTGCATACAAATTCTAATATTTCTACATTAACGGACGCAGTTTAACATCAATTCAAGTAGATTCCTATGGGACATGATGTGTATTTTAACGTTCATTTTTATTCAACACTGGTACATTACTATTTCTTCAATTTCTGCACATCATCGTATATATTTATCATCCACAAGTTAGCAAATATATAGGCGTTTGTTTCACTTTAAATCACTTTCTGCTTCAGAACACATGCATACCTCCAGGTTTCTGGACTGGTCTTTTCATGAGACTTCTTTCCAAACACATTATTTTCAATTTCCATAATCACTTTTGAAGCAAAACTCAAACACTCTTCATGAAAATCCATAACCCTAATATTTCATTCAGATGTATAACGGGTAGGATTAAATGTAGTATATCAATATAAGGTTTCCTGTATATTTTCAGATATCAATTCAATCCATTATTTAAAGTTGGAACCAGTAATATTATTAATTCACAGTATTGTCTATTCATGCATTATCTCTATATTCATAGACAAATGGTACACCTATTTCTACCCAAAATACTAATTCATATATCTTCAAAATATTGCTCCCAGAAATGGTGGAAGAAAAACTCCTATTACCTGATCTACATATATTATTTATTATAGTAATATTCTGGACACACATAGGAATGTTCACACTTATGATTGTACCAATGTAAAGGTTGGGCGAGCGTTGGAAAAGAGACCACGAAGAGACTGTCTCATGCAACAGCAAAGGGTTTATTGGGGGTCCAGCATGCTGGGGCTCAGAGCTCACTTGAATAGAGAAGAGAGCCCTAAGAACAGCTTAAGCAGAGCTTATGCAATTTACGTGGTGAGAGCAGGGAGGGAAATTTATTGATGGGTCAGGTCGAGTGAGTGGTTTGCATGCCAATGGGAGAGGGAGTACATTCAACAGTTTGGCAATTGGGGACAGCACATTCTGGGAACAAGATTAGCAAACAGTTTTCAAGATTTCATCAGTATTTTGTTAAGCATACAGAAAAACAAGAAGTTAAAAGTACATATTTTATTAACCTTTCATTCCCCACTTCTTATTCTGGTTAATTTTAATCATAAAAATGAGCATTGCGGGGTCTCACATTTTATGTCTTCTAGTGAGGTATATTGTTGTCTGATTACCATAAGTTTAACTTATCCAATTTAAGCTTGTAGAAAGGAAACTAGATGGTTGAGCAAACAGGGTCCTACAATTAGCAATGAAATGAGGATTATTAATGGACTGGCCAGGGCTGATAAAAGCGTAGTTAACCAGGGGGACTGTGTGAACAAAGACTCAAACCACCCTTTTTGTGCATCTCTCTCTTGTTGATGCTCTTCTAGGCGTCTTCTTAATTTACTCATAGATTTTTTTACAACTCCAGTATGGTCGGCATAAAATCAACTTTTTCCCTCAATGCAGCACGAAAGCCCCCTTCTCTCACGAAGAGGAGGTCCAACCCTCGCATGTTCTGTAAAACAATTTCAGAGAGAGAGGTTAAAGATTCCTATAAAACTGTGATGGAGGTTTTAATATCTTTAAATTTTGGTCTATTGCTGCTTCTCATCGGGTCATTTGTTGTGTCACATGGACTAGGACAGTGATTCCTGTGCCCACACCTGCAGCAGCTCCTTTTCCTAATAAGATGGCTAAAGGGAGGGATACAGGTTCCCAGAGGAACCGGGTTGTATGCCCCCCTATTTGATATTTAAATTAACCTGCCTCATGATAGAGCACTCTGGGAAACATCTGAACATTACATAATTAATCACATCTGTTGACCATTTTATGAAAACATAAACAATGTTTAAGTATATAGAATTATACTGTTGTAAGGACGGACAATTCAAGGCACCTAAGATAGCACCGAAGACAGCGAAACATACCTATTTGGTTGCAACGGATTTAGAGGGCATTGCTTCTGTTGTAATCAATTAGTCACCTGATCTCCAAATTTAGGTAGTTTCCGAATTTTGTACCCAACATGTAAGGGAAGGGGCTCAGAAGTTCACAGTCTGCATAAGTTCACAAAAAGAAGTTTTCGTTTCTATTGTTTTTTTCATCTGTTCTGGGCAAGTTAACATTTTAAGGACACCTGGAGTGGGAGAGCTTTTTTCTTCTCTTTTTTTTTCTCACTGCCAGCTGTAACAATGGAGCTCATTTGGTAACTTATTTATCTTAGAAATGTAACCATGTCTGTGAAGCCCCAGCTCAAGGCCAGAGGCCTTGTTCACATGTTTTGTGAAAAACTAGTAAGGGGAAGTCTAGCTTAGGAGTGCTGATTTTTCCAGCCAGGGGCCAAATAGAACAGGGAAACACAAAAAGGGGAAGTTTATCTACATTGAACTCTTTCATAGGGACTCTTTGGCTGAAAGTCCTAAAGTCAGCCATGGTGAAGACTGCTGGAGAAGGTCAGTTAAGACTTTTCTGTGGGCCTGGTATAGACGGGGAAGACAGGGAAGGCGGGTCTGAGAGCAGCACCTTGGGTCTGAGCATGAGGAAGGAGAGATGTAAAAGAATAATGGGAAAGGGGTTTGGAATTTTCCAGGCAACAAAACTTGAGCAGTAGAACAGATAGAGCAGAGGGGAAGATGGGAGTTTGTATCCCAAAAAGCCTGTGAAGGACTTTAAATTCTTAGTAACCTGTTTTCAGTGATGACAGATCAACTTTAAAGGCCATTTTCATTACATCTTGGATAGGGGTCTGAGGGCTCTCCTTAGCTGGTTTGAGCTTTGGGTTAGCTGGTAAGAGGACCTGGTGGGACCTGGTGTGGGCACTGACAGGAGAAGAGAGTAGTGAGTGGGTGGATGGGTACCTCAGTACCTGCTACCTCAGCAAGGGGGCAATAATCTGAGAACCGACGGTTTGGGTTTTTGATCTAGTAATTGGAGGGAAGAAATCAGGTTGCTGAGGTGGGAGTGACAGCAGAGAGTCTGGAGCAGAAAGCTGAGGGTGAGGATCTATTGGATAAGCATAGTTCAGGATGTGAGCGAAGGAGGGAAAATGCCTCCACTTAGGGGAATTTCCTTCCACCCTTTGAGCACTTTCCGAAGTTAAAAAGGTCACGGAGAATTTTAGGATCTAGAGAACCCTCTGGGGGCCATCGGTATTGGTTGTGTAATTGGTAATATGGCCAATGCTGTGTATTGAATTTGATGAGGAGTTTGGGTTCCACCAGGCACCCCTGTATGCTCACATTCCCATGACTTACAGAAGAAGTCGGCATTTCCCCCACACAGCCATGTCTGTTTGTGGCTTTGATAGTCCACTGGGCAAACATAGTAATCTAGGCTAGCCAACCTGCATCTGGCTCTCGTGTCCCTACATCCATAATGTTTGTTTCTATTACATATGATAAGGAAAGGATTTATTGGAATTTTAGTTGGATCCCCTTCATCAGGGATATCCCAATAGGAAAGACCTATAGCCAGCTGACAAATGTCTGGGTGGAGAGATGGCCACCATGTCCCTAAAGGGGCTGTATGCAAGATAGACCATACTTCTTTTACAGTAGGATTTGTGATCAGCCATTACTGCTGAACAGGCTGATGAGGGTTAGGACTACTCTTGGCCAAGGGGAGAGTCTGTAGCCTTATCCACATGGCGAATACGCAATTTGAAAGTGTTACCAGTCTTTTCCAGTTTCCAGTCAGATTTTGGACAGGGCGCAGGCCAGAGATGAGAGACATGGATCCATGAAGTGATTCCGTCTACATTTACCACTGTAGGTGTTATATGTAGCACCTTATATGGTCCTTTCCAGTGGGGTTCCAGGGATGACACCTGATGTCGTCTAATGTAGACGAAGTCTCCTACTTGGTATCAATATGGAGTCCCCTCGTCCCCAGGTTGGTCGGCAGTGGCCAGATGTTTCCACAGATATTGCTGATTTCTTTCAAGAGCTTTAAGTCTGTCAAGCAAGGGGGTGTGGAAGGGATCGTTAGGTCTTAGAGTTTGGGTTAGGTCCCTTACTGGAGGAGGGACCATAGAGAATTTCATAGGGGGTGAGGTTACACAAGGAAACAGAGGAGTATGAGTATTTCTTGCATGAAACAGTGCATAAAGCAGGAGAATAGATCGATCTTTTATGCCGATCTCTAAGCTTGATTTTGTTAAGTCTCTTTAATGGTTCTATTATTTTTTTTTTACCTGTACTGAGCTCTGGGGTCTATAAGCACAATGTAATTTCCAATTAATCCCCAGGGTCCTGGCTAATCCCTGACTTACCAGGGCAATTAACGCCAGTCCATTATCAGACCCTATTGCCTTAGCCAGTCCGTATCTTAGAAAAGTATCTTTCAGGATCTTCTTGACCACCATTTGTGCCATTTATTTTGTTGTTGTTGTTTTTTTTTTTTGTGTGTGTGTGTGGGGGGGGGGAAGGCTTCAAGTAATTCATCCTGAAAATGTATCTACAAAGACTAGGAGATATTTAAGTCCATAACTTCCTGGCTTAATTTCAGTAATGTCCACTTCCAAGAATTGTCCTGGTCTGGTTTCTTGTAGGTGCTTTCCTGCAGGAAAGTTGGAAGGGTAAGCATTAACCAATTGACAGACCCGGCAGGCTTTTGTTACCCGTTCAGTTATTTCTTTCGCTCTGAGTCGGTTAGTGGAAAACTCTGTTCTTGATCCTTCAGGAATGCCTGCAGTTTCTTTGAACCAAGGTGAGTGAGTTGATGTACATTTTTAACTTAGTTTAGGGCTTTCTGAAAATGCAAGCTGGGCTCAGTGAAGTTGAGGGTTTCAGTGTCAGTGTCCTTAGATGTTATCAAAAGCTTGCTGGTGCTCAGGGGTCCATTAGAATTGGGCATCTCTCTTTAACAGCGGGTATAAAGGGGCAGCTAAGGACGCAAACCCAGGTATCCATAAGCTGCATAAGCCAGCAGTCCCAAGAAACTCTCTGAGTTGTCTGCTGTTAGATGGGGGTGGTATCTGCTCAATGGATTGTTTTCTGGTCTCAGTGAGCCATCGCTTACTGCCCCTAAGGGAATAGTCCAGGAAGATTACTTCTTGCTGGCAAATTTGGGCTTTTTTGGCAGAAGCACTATACCAGAGTTGAGCAAGCTCGTATAATAATAATTGGGTTCCAGACTCACAGTTTTTCTTGGTGTTGGCTGCCAGTTGCAGGTCATCGACATATTGAAGCAGGGTGACGTCAGGGTGCATAGTTCTGAAGTTGTTGGGGTCTCTGTGGAGGGCTTCATCAAAGAGAGTGGGGGAGTTTTTGAACCCCTGTGGGAGTCTAGTCCATGTTAGTTGACCAGACGTCCCGGTTTCTGGGTCTACCCACTCGAAATCAAATAGCAACTGACTATCTTTATGCAGAGGCAAGCAAAAGAAAGCATCTTTTAAGTCCAGAACAGTATACCATTTCCGCTCATGGTTCAGAGTGCTAAGCAGATTGTACAGATTATGTACTGTGGGGTGAATGTCCTGCACTCTGTTGTAGATCTCTCTTTGGTCTTGAACGGTGCGATAGTCCCCGGTTCCTGGATTTTTATACTGGTAACAGGGCAGTGTTAAAGTTCAAATGACAGGGCCTTAGGACCCTTAAGGCCAGATATTTCTGAATATGGGGCCTTATCCCATCTTTAGCTTTTTTGCTCAGAGGATATTTTTTGACATTGATGGGGGGGCTGAAGTTTTTAACTCCACTGTTATTGGAGGATGTTTCACGGCTACGTGTAACCCAGCAGTTTTTTTCCTCGGCATCTGCGTAATCTGTTATCCATTTCCGGGGTAGCTTGCCTGTTTGATCAGTCTTGGGGGGTTTGACAAGTTGATGTTCATCTTCTACTGACATAGTAAAAGCCGTGACTATAGGAGTTTTTACTGAAAAATTTAGAAATTTCACTTGGGGGCCTTCAGGGTTAAAAGTTATTCTGGCCTGGAGCTTTTTGAGCAGATGTGTGCCCATCAATGGGGTCGGGCATTCTGGGATTACTAGGAACGAGTGATGGATTTTTTCTTTCCCCAGGTCCATGGTCCTCTTAGTTGTCTAAGCCCCATATTTACTGCCATTAGCCCCTTGAACTAGAGTCCTTTTTGTTTGATAGATGGCCCAATGGGGCCTTAAGGGCTGAGTATACTTACCCTGTATCCACTTCAAAGTTTAACCCCCCCGGCGAGTACTTTGTGTTCTTTTGGCCGGGCCAGCTACCTCCAAGGAAGGAGGGGCTGTGTGTGCCGTGGGGTAGTCACCTGGAGGGCGCTGGGCTGGCCTATATTCCTCCAATGGTGGAGAGTCTGAGTCAGCAGCAGGGGAATCACTTAGAGGGTGTTTGGGGTTGGAGGACAAGGGCAGGGCATAAGGAGGGGGAAGAGAGTCCAGTAGAGTCTTGAGACTCAGGGACAACAGAGGGTGGAGGAGGGGGAGCAGAGGGTTTGAGAGATAGAAAAGTGGGAGAACCAGTAGGAGCGGGGACAGGGACAAGGAAAGGCTTCAACCATGGAAGAGGAGATTTGCAGAGATCCTGCAAACTAAAGATATATTGCTGTTGATCTGGATGGCTATGTGGCCCCGGCTGAAAGACAATATCTCTGAGTTTTTGAATTAGTGTGAAGTAGAAAGATCCTTCTGGGGGCCATCCGACTCCAAAGGTGGGTCATTCTGAGACACATAGAGTCTTCCAGATCTGACGTTTTACTGAAAAAAAGAAGATTCTGAGCCTTTAAGCAGACTTTGGTCCAGTGATCAAGGTTCAGGGACAGAGGCATTGAAGTGCTCTGTCCCATATGAAAGATACACAAATAGTGAAAGCAATGACACACGACACAGACAAGACAAGACAATAAAGACAGGCAATGGACGTCCAATACTGAGAACAGGACTGAGTAGCCAGGAAAACCTGATGGGCTGACAATACCGAATCCAAAACAAAATATCACTGAGTTTAGGAGACTATTGTTACTCGGTTTCCCGAGTTCTCTGGGGTGTCCCCCAGAGACGTGGCCTGTGGCTCTGTGACACTTCTGTCAGCCACCGTCAGAGAGAGCTCATGCTCATCACCAATAGCCATTTTGCCCATCCCTAACCTGAAACCTGAAACAAGAAAGTGGCGCCTTACTTAACCTGAGATGAGCCTATTGGGGGTCTTTCGTCCAACGCTGCTGGAACTCGCTGGGGCCCTCAGATGTAATGGTCAGGCGACCATTGGAGGAAGAGACCACCAAGACACTGTCTCATGCAACAGCAAAGCGTCCAAAATTCTGGGGCTCAGACCTCACTTGAATAGAGCAGAGAACACTGAGAACAGCTTAAGCAGAGCTTATATACTTTTCTTGAAGAGGGCAGGGAGGGAAGTTTATTGATGGGTCAGGGCAAGTGGGCGGTTTGCATGTAAACGGGTGAGGGTGTACATTCTGCAGTTTGGCAGTTGGGGACAGCACATTCTGGGAACAAGATTAGCAAAAAGTTTTCAAGATTTCAAGAGTGTTTTCTTAAGCATACAGAAAAACAGGAAGAGACAAGTACCTATTTTATTTATTTTCAACAAAGCCTAAATGGAAAGTGAGCATGAATTACTAAAAACATTCATGTCCAGGTTGCCTAATGCTCTCAAATGTCAATTCTATTGGTGACTACATATTTCTTTCTTCCTAAGGTTATATATTCAACCTCAACCCTGTTGAAAATGCCTAATCCTATGACTCACTTAATAATTTGCCTGATTTCCTAAGGTCTCTATTGATACCTCCTTTCCTACATATTTTCCCAAATTCATTATTGTGACTGACACTTAACATGGGCTGACATTAATATTCACTCTCTAACCGAAACCCTATTGGTAAAGAACTTTTTTCCAAATCTTATTCTCACCCTTCTTTCTAAACCTACTGACTATCTTCCTAATTCCACCGACTATCCCTTTTTGACTGGAGGTTCTCTTCGACATTCAATCATCCAAGGTACAACGTCCTATGCCATTGTGTATGGATTTATCGGAGACATTTGTGCAGAAAGTATAACATTGCTAAGTATCCCAATCAAGGTCTCAATGCCCTTCTGGGATGCAAATCTTACCTAGATTTCTGTTTCCATACGTTTAACTCACGTCTATATTCTTATAAATATCACAGATTCCCAATACCATTATTCATCCTGCAGAATGATTCCTAACCCAAATCGAAACTGTTATTAACCGTAACCACACAGTGATCTCTCAATCTAACTTTAGAGAAGAGCAGGACAGAGTTGGCTTTAAAATATAGGGATGTAGGGGATCTTCCACTTGCTGAGAACCTCAAAGGTCCATGCAGAAATGATCCCTGAAGAAGATGTAGGCAGCTATGAAGGACCTGAGAGAGCAAAAGTCATCTTCCATTGCCAAAAAACCTGGTCAGGATGAAGGGATGTGGCTGAATCAGCCTCTCTCTTAATGTACAGGAGACGGACCAAACCAGGCCTTTGTGGAGCGCTGTTTCTTGGTGCCTTTGATTTATATATCATTATAACTTGTGAAAATGTCACAGGAAGTAGGGGCAGCCTCCATCTCATGGAACCATTGGAAGCAACTGTTAGGACAATGTGTTTGCCAAGGCAGTGACCTCATTAAATTCCTGAAGGAAGTAACCTACCTCACTTCCTTGGTGATGGAACACTTAAAACTTGGGATCCAGGAATCCAGGCACTGAGAGCCAATCCAAGTCCCAGTCCCAGTGGGCTCACTTGTTTGGTGTTACTAAGGACAGAGTCAGTCTTTCTTGGTACCTACTGATGTGAGGATGGCCACATGCCAGGGACCTTTCCTGAGAAAGTAGGTAGTGGCTCTCCACATGCTCCTGACAACGTCACAGAGTTGGCCAAGGAGACCAGATCTGAGAAAGGATAGGCCATATCAGGGGAACATAGTATGACCCACCAGTCAAAGGACACTCTGGATAGTTACAAACCTACTTGGGGGAAGGAGGTGCCTTTGTGGGTGTGGGTGTGAGTGTGTGGTTTTGTCTCATGTTCTGAGAATAGGTAGGAAAGGTGGTTTGTTTGGATTGGAATGGACTTTTTCTAGTAAATTGTTTGACAAGGCGAGTGTTTCTATGTCTGTTTCTCCCACTGTGTCCGTGGTTGTAGACATTAGAAAAGAAAATGCATCAATGGATGTTTCCTGTCTTGTAGAAAGCTTCCCAGCATTCATCCTGCCCAATTAACGCATGGACTGTGACTTGCCTTATGGATGGGCAACACCTACTATCTTACTACGTTTCTGTTTTCTTCCTGAATTCTGGCCACTCTCAAGAATTGGCTCATGGTTTTGTGTCCAAGATATGTACCACCTCCAAGCACTGTGACATGGCCATGTACATGATAACTGAAGGGAATGGGAGGATCTCAGAAAACTCAGATATCAATGTGACCAGTAAAGTCTCAGTGGAGAATCCTTGCTTTGGGCCATTTGCTTACCTATTGCTTCATTGCCCTGAATGTCAGGAAGGTCTTTGCCTCAGGCCACCCCTTTGTGAAGCCTTAAGAAAACAGTTTTCAAATGGAAATGAATGGGCATCACCTGTGGCTCTTTGCTTAATTGCTTCCAAAAGGGATGTGTCTGAATCAGCCTCGTGAACCTGTGTGAGGCTGCTGCTTAGATTCTTAACACCTGATGGATCTAAGGTAAGATTCCATGTGTGCTACAAATACAAAATGGTCAAAATAGCAGTCATTGTGTATGAAGTCTCTCGCCATCTTCTGTAAGGTTCCTGACCTCCATCCTGGCCTGCAAAGGCTAGACCATAGATGCTTGGGTTTTTTCATGACTCCCATTCATATAAAGAATTTATACCTGGCAGTCAGTAGGCCTCAAATTGGAGAAGTGGAGCAGTAATAAGGTCAGGCCTATTTGATCACTCCTGGTTTACAGGAAAGGTGTTTAGGCCACACTGACCTTAGGCAAAATAGGGGCGAGGGAGCATATTTTGGACAGGGTCTTGGACTTCACCCCTTTTGGAAACGTCCAGCCAGAGGATTTGATGAGTGTCTACATGGAAGAAGACGAGGGCTATGTGAAAGTGTTTTGGTTTTAATTGTGGTCATTTGTGTGGCAGTTGGAAGACATAACTGTGTCCACCATGGCTTGAACTTTGGTGTGATTCCCCTTAGAGACTGCGTTCTGGACCTGACCTCAGAGAAGAATTGCCATGAATTGTGTTGGGATTTCAGGAGGCCACGCATGAGAGTCCCCATTGGAAACTGAGATATAGGCCCAGGTGGCTCTCCACAGAACACTGGGAATCTCAGCTACGATATCACATGATTTTATTCTGAAAGACTTGGCAACCATAGTTGAGATTCAAAACACACATGGACCTAGCATTGTAGACCTCAATGGGCCTGGCTTCATGTGACCTTTTGGCCACTCCATGGGAAGCCTTGCCTGTGAGAGTCCTCCAGAGCTTTCATTGAAATGAAATTCCTCACCATTTAATGGTTCCTGAAAGAATTGAAACTCACAGTGCATCCAACTTCATCCTTGAAAAATGGCTAGATAAATACCATGAAATTTTTGTAATTCTTATGACCAAGTGGCACTGAAGAACATTTGGATGTCCAGTTGCTGATCATGAGTGTACCAGAGAGTGCCTTGATTGACTGGGTTTCATGAAAATGGTGTAGAAGAAAGAATCCTGTATGTTGGCGCCTGCTGAGTAGTGACCCAGAGCTGTGGTTGGTAGGTGTGTGAAAAACATCTGTGGTGGGGCCATGTGGATCTGCCATTGACTTCCAAATGTCTTGTGGCAGACATGGTGCAGCCAGTAATCCCTATATGTCTGATCTCTTCATATAAAGGCATCTTGTTATATGGAGAGGCTTCAGGGCCGTGTTCAGAATCAGGTTGCAATGGTTGAGGGGGCAAGCTATGTGGGATATAAGCCTCATTGGTGGATTCTCCTGGAGACCCTGACCCACCACACGTGTGAGAAATCCCTCCAGCACTGAGTCCCTGTTGATCTCCTTGTATTTCATGAAGCAAATACTAAACCCCCAGTGCAGCAGCAAGAAACACCATGAAATGTGGAAGATGCGCAAATGGCTTCACATACCACATGGGGAGACACTTAGCCTTCAGTGACAACAGTTTCCCTACAAAGAGAGAATTCTGCACTCCTGCCTCATGTTCATTGGAAAATAAGAAACCATGTCCTCCAGGTCACATAGATGCAGACCCAGCTCTGATGGTCTCACTACAAAGAAGCTAAAGCTCCTGACAACAACATATATTTCAAGTGCCCAAGGTCAGGGAGAGTTTCTCAATAAGTTTTAGGCCGGCAGAGCTCCATGTTTGTGGAGTGTTTACCTTTTTGACCAGGACAGGAGAAAAGACCACTGACTCCAATTAAAATCAAATTAAAGCAAGCTTATTATTTTTCCACTGGCTGAGCTGCCTATCCCTCTCAAAATGGCAGAAACAAGACAGCAACCCCACCTTTCCTACAGCCCAGCTTTATAGTCCAGTAAGTTACACAAAAGGGGGGTTACAGATAACAGAACTCGGAGAAGCATCACGCTATTGCTAGTTTACAATTTTTTTTTTGCTGGCCCCATCATCAGAATTTATGAGGACCATTAGAGACTCACGAGAGTCGTTGTCTGGCCAGAGAAGGCCAATATTTATGAGGTGTCACTAAATTTTCAGAGAGGGCTGCTATCTGGTCAGAGAGCCAGGCATGGGTGAGTTCAAGGCACGGACAGGCATTCCAAGCAGATTCAGAATTTGCAGTAATTTATAGGAAAGCAAAATTATCTTTTCATGACTTTGTGGCAAGATGGCTCCCAATTTTAATAAATGATCAGGTTGGGTTTATCATTCCTCCCCATTTTTTTTTGCTTTTTAATATTTTTAAATTAATTTTTATTGTAGGTTGTTCAAAACATTACATAGTTCTTGATATATCATATTTCACACTTTGATTCAAGTGGGATATGAGCTCCCATTTTTACCCCATATACAGATTGCAAAATCACATCAGTTGCAGAACCATTTATTTACATATTGCCATTATGGTGTCTGTTGTATTCTGCTGCCTTTCCTATCCTCTACTATCCCCCCTCCCCCCTCCCCTCCCCTCTTCTCTCTCTACCCCCTCTACTGTAGTTCATTTCTCCCCCTTATATTTTTCTCCTTTCCCCTCACTTCATCTTTTATGTAATTTTGTATACCCCTGAGGGTCTCCTTCCATTTACATGCAATTTCCCTTCTCTCTCCCTTTCCCTTTCACCTCTCATCCCTGTTTAATGTTAATCTTCTTCTCATGCTCTTCGTCCCTACTCTGTTCTTAGTTACTCTCCTTATATCAAAGAAGACATTTGGCATTTGTTTTTAAGGGATTGGCTAGCTTCACTTAGCATAATCTGCTCTAATGCCATCCATTTCCCTCCAAATTCTATGATTTTGTCATTTCTTAATGCAGAGTAATACTCCATTGTGTATAAATGCCACATTTTTTTTATTCATTCGTCTATTGAAGGGCATCTAGGTTGGTTCGACAGTCTTGCTATTGTGAATTGTGCTGCTATGAACATGGATGTAGCAGTGTCCCTATTGTGTGCTCTTTTTAGGTCTTTAGGGAATAGACCGAGTAGGGGAATAGCTGGATCAAATGGTGGTTCCATTCCGAGCTTTCCAAGAAATCTCCATACTGCTTTCCAAATTGGCCGCACCAATTTTCAGTCCCACCAGCAATGTACAAGAGTACCCTTTTCCCCACATCCTCGCCAGCACTTGTTGCTGTTTGACTTCCTAATGGCTGCCAATCTTACTGGAGTGAGATTTGCAACAAAATGAAACTGAATCCCTTACTCTTGCCATGCACAAAAGTTAACTCAAAGTGGATCAAGGAACTTGATATCAAATCAGAGACATGGCGTTTGATAGAAGAAAAAGTTGGCTATGATCTACATGCTGTGGGGTCGGGCTACAAATTCCTCAATAGGACACCCATAGAACAACAGTTAATAACTAGAATCAACAAATGGGATTTACTCAAACTAAAATTTTTTTCTCAGCAAAAGAAACAATAAGAGAGGTAAATAGGGAGCCTACGTCCTGGGAACAAATCTTTACTCCTCACACTTCAGACAGAGTGCTAATATTCAGAATATACAAAGAACTAAAAAAATTAAACAATGAGATAACGAATAACCCAATCAACAAATGGGCCAAGGACCTGAACAGAAATTTCTCAGAGGAGGACATACAATCAATCAACAAGTATATGAAAAAATGCTCACCATCTCTAGCAGTCAGAGAAATGCAAATCATTCCCCCTTTTTTAATGTGTCCCTTCCAAATTTTTGATAGGGTAGGGAAAGAGCAATGAGGGAATTTTAATCCCTCAGGTAACAGTCTCCAAATTTTTAGAACTCACCCAAAATTGGATTCCTGGTTTTACCTGACTTAATTAATTACTTATATTGATATTCTATTTATTTTTGGCTCCATCGTTGTAAGACGAGAGGCATCACTCATTTTGGCTTCTTCTGAGCTGAGAGAGAGTGATGTGAGTGGGCACAGTATAAGGGACATGAGTTGCCTTTTAGAAGTCAGTTGAGGGACATGAGTTGCCTTTTAGAAATCAGTTCGTTTTGAAGTCTGGTTGGGGAAGAACAGGTTGTAAATTCATCTGGGGATGGGTTCTTCTGTGTGAGAAACAAGAACCATGAGTACTGAAAAAATGTTGTAGCAGCTGGAACATGTCACTGTATAGAAGTTCCCTCAGCAGGCTTTAATATTCCCAGTTATCAGGACTGTCAACTTAATATTTAACATTTAGTGTTACAGTTATCCCTCTCCATAAGATACAGTTTAATGATTTAATATCATCTGATCTTGCAAAATCATTTTACTAGTATGACCTCTGTGTGTAATAGAGAAACCTTTAATTCTGTTACTCAGGGCTGGATAATCGTACTAGCAAACACCAACCCTACCTGTAGGTTAGGAATATCTGTAGGCCTTAAACTAAAAATTTCTGCCTCTGGCAGCTCCTCTTGATAGTCTCTTTTTATAGTTATCAGGCATTCCTTTCTGGGAATCCTTCTTTGTAGCCTCCAGTCTTACTTATTTTGGGAGGCTAACATAATGTGTATAAAAAATTATTATTATTATTATTAATATTATTATTTAAAATGCCCAGGAATGGCTGTATTTTGGTTTTAACTGTCTTTCCTAAGTGTTTATCATGAAACAGTCAAACTGACTTTTGTTTCTATCTATTGTTAACAGTCAGCTGAGCTTTTATGGGAGTCATTCCTGGGGAAACTTGAGAGCAGCTTCTCAGTTCTGCTAGTGCCATTTGCGCTAGGTGGGTCCAGGTCTTGCTTGACCATGTGGCTACCCTTGGAAGCATCAGGGATGTCTCCCTTCTCTGATGACTCTCCTCTTCTTAGCAAATGCACTGATTGGCTTTCTGTTCTCCAGGGGTCTCATTAATCTCCCTAATTGGGAAGATATGAGGCCCAGAGTTGCAAAGCTCTTTGAGAAGTCCCTTGTTCCCTGGATTCAGACTGACTCAGAGGGCAAGAGCCAAATATTGTTTTTCTTGTCCCTTTTCATGTAACTTTAATATAAATCCTAATCTTAATCATCCAGCAAATAAATTTTAACAGCCTTATATTAAGAGTACTGGGCTTTAATGTCTATAACTTTATAATTATTTATCTTTTTTATTAACTGGGATCTGTATTATTCTGTCTGTCTTGTAGGTGATGACTTATTATCTTAAATTAACCCATGTTGTGTTCTTAAAGCAACACTTCTGTAAAACACTAACAAGGAATCTTTAGATCACTTATAAGGAAATTACAAAATAAAATTTTTTAACAAGAGTAAAAATACTTAGTTCGTGTAATAGCTACCCTGAAGTTTTAAGCTGAGTTATACATTATATCCCCTGTTTGAGATCCTAGAAATCTTGACAGAAAAAAAAACAACTTTTGAACATAACTTTAAATGAAATAATATCTGACCTACTGCTTTCGTAGTCATTCTCACATATAGTAAGATGGGAAACAGAGCCTTATCTCAGGTAAGGCAGGGCTCTTTATAAAACTTAAGTGTTTTACTTCTAAAAATGATCTTTGTTTTTTTAAATATCATTTTACAAAGATTACATATATTATTTGAGGTCACATGAACATTAGTTAACACCATATGATATCACATTTAAAACATGAATTTAAGAAAGGCTGAAAGTTTTTAACCTTTATATAGATTAGACTCTCATTAACATAAAAATACATTTAAATTGTTCCTCAATGTAAAAAGTAACATACAACTTTACATATCTTATTGATAAGAAGTAAATGAATGCCCAATATACTTTTTTACCATACAACTTCATAACACCAGCTTGAAATAATGCTCTTTTAAAGTTTCTACCTTACAGATTCGTATACCTGAAAGATATGAGCACATTAATAGCATCACAATTACATTGAAGTTTCCACCTTAACCAAGTTTAGCTTTTAAATAAATGGCAGTACAGTGCTCTAAAATAACAGTTCTTATTTAATCAGTTGTTTAATTTTTATGGTTTCTTGCTCTAGAAAAAATAAAACTTAATAAACACAATGTTATGGGTAAACTTATGTTTTAAGAAATTTTTGTCTCTTTAACACATGACTGATTATTACAATCTTATACAGACATTAGTACAAACTTATACAGACCTTAGTAAATCAATCAGATATCTAACAAAAGTACTCATGAATGAGTAATCCCATATCAAATTTACATTACTTATTTATCAATATATTAGACAAATATATTGAACAGTGTAAACCATTTTTTTGTTGAAGGAAAAGTCTTAGAACCAAGGCATATTAGAACATTTGTAGACATTAATATTTTATTAGATTTTTGAACACCTAGAAAAACTTGTAAGCTTAAATTTAAAGACATTTATTTTTATCTCCTTATCCAATTTAAATTCAACTATTTAAATCACTTGAATTAAAGATCTTTGGATCCACTTTTTAAAATTTGTTTTTATGAGCGTTTTTGTTTTAATGAGTGCTCTTTATAAATGTTAATTTGTGTATCATATATATGATATACGGACATATGAATATATAGACATACAACACATAACAAAATTGTGCACACATAATAATAGTAAAGGCCTTGTAGCTTTTCCAGGTGAAATATCCATTGCAATGTTTCAAAAACTACACAGTTAGTCAAAGATAGAACTGGTCAGAAAAACATCATCCTAGGTCTTTAGGATCAAAATCATGAGCTCAAAAAAAAAAAAAAGAAAGAATCTAAGGAAAAAATAAGAGTCCTAGAAAAATTGACTGGCCATTAATTAGTAAATACCATACAATTTAATTTTTTTTAGGCCTCAGATCACTCTCCTACTGAGCTTGCAGGCCTCTTTCATTTGCCATTCAACATAAGTCCTGGCTGAGGTCTGGAAGGAGCAGGAAAAAGCTGCTATTCTGAGCAGACACATCAGGCCTAAGTCATTTCAACCATAATTTTCAGGTTCAGATGTTGAAAATTATAATACAATTTTAAGACAAAATTCACAAAATTTTATGATACAAGTTTAAGACACAGTTTACAAAATTTTACATCTTTATATCTTGTTTTGTCAACAGATACCATATTATGATTTACTCTCCTTGTCCAAATTAATGCACTGGTAGACACAGTGACATTTTCCCAGGCTACCCTATTAAAAATTGGTGAAAAAAAAGCCTGAATGATTGGGAAGTTACTTGCCAACTTGGAAGTAGAGTTCTCTAGTTTTCCATCCTAAGTATTTAAGTTCTCTGGCATGAATTTTCTGAAATCATAAACTAAACAATTTCCTAAACCCGACTTTTAACTGCAAGATTGTGCAATGCTTCAAAAACCCATTCAGATGCCAGATTGTTACAATAAAACATCATCATTTAGATACACATTCAGCTAAGATCATTCCCAAGAAATGATTTATAATATCAACACATTATTGCACATGTCTTAAAGGGCCAGAAACAAAGACACAAGACAGACTGAAAGGAGCTCCAGACTATGGCTTACAGACAGAAGCCTTTAAACCAGAGCAGATAAGAGAAAAATCTCCTACACCAGTGGCACCATAGATTTTCCCACAAGGGAACCAGATGTTTTCACAGAGGGACAACCTGAAATGTAAAATCAAGGGTCTCCATGGTGACTTTACTGTATTTAGTGTCCCCTTTTTCTTTTTCTCTTTTTTAAGAAAACAGAGATGGCAAAATCCTTACAGTGCAGGGAAGGAAGTAGGTAATTCTCTGAAGCAACAGGGCTTGGGCAGCTGCTGGAAGTCCCTCAGTCCCTCCTTTCACTTACAGGATTAGATCCTCTTGTTCGGTTCCACCCCAAGCACGCTCCGTCTCCTAACATTTCAGTAGTCAGCTCTCAAAGAGTTCCGGGGTGTGGGGGGTACCAAAAATTGTAACTTAAAGTTTGGTTCCTGATTTTGAAGCCAATTAACACCAATTTAATAATGAGGACAGGGTTTGAGAAAAAGAAAAAGGGAGATTTACTGCTTTGCTAACAAAGGAGAAAAACAGGGGTCTCTGCCCAATAGTTGTGATTCTATCGATCTGAAGGGACAAGGGGTTTTAAGGAGTTTCACGTGTTAACCTGGGAGATTCTCAGTTCTTAGGTCCCCAGCAGGCATTGCCCTCTGCAGTGGGTGTGCTCCAGGCAGCCAGCTAGGGGTTTCTCTCATCCTGCTTAACAAAGGGTATTAAAGTTCATCACAGTTCTTTAAAACACAGTCCAAATGGGTGTCAGTTTACTTGCTTTATTACCCATTTTCAGTTAAGTTTTACCACAGAAATCACACAACAAAACACACTAAAACAAACCAAAAAAAAAAAAAAACATATGAAACACAGAACAAAACACACAAAAAAACAGAAAACCAGCGCAGAAACAGAAAAACAGTGGAACTATGCAACGTCTTGCTAAAGCTCTGGGATAGGAGCTCCTGCGTGCCCATTGGCACCTCTCTATGCTTTCAGAGGAATTCCCTACAGAACATAACAGAGGACAGAATGATTCTCGTTACTGTACCAGACAGGAGTATATGTGTGTCTCCCCAGGACACCACTCTGTCATCAGAAGAGATCTCCCTTAACCGGATATCAGATGTTATATAGGCGCCAGTTACCTATGGAGGCCTCCTCCACCATGTGCTTGCTAATAGTTTTAGGGCGGTGGTTCACTGCAGTGCTCCCTGGACCAAAATCTCACACCAAGGCCTTGGAAATTGCCTCTTCATGCCGGAGCCCTGGAGGGAAGGCCAGCTTCAGAATTTCCAGTAGTCTGGTCTTGTGATCTATTGGGGCAGGGTCATCTCGATGGGAAACTACAAAATATTACACCAGGATGCAAGAAAAGACCACTGACTCCAATTAAAATCAAATTAAGGCAAGCTTACTATTTCAAAGTGGATCCAAAGATCTTTAATTCACGTGATTTAAATGGTTCGATTTAAATTGGATAAACAGATAAATATAAATGTCTTTAAATTTAAACTTACAAATTTTTCTAGGTGTTTAAAAATCTAATAAAATATTAATGTCTACAAAAGGTCTAATATACCTTTGTTCTAGGACTTTTTCTTCAACAACAACAAAAAAAATGGTTTAAACAGTCTCCTACTCTAAGCCATTTTCTACCATCAATGGACCCTTCAGGGGGAAACCATGGACACAATTCTCCTATGTATGAAAAGAATAATTTTAAGTCCTTTTTCTTAACATGTGCCCCCTATGTCTTGAGGGCCTCCTTGAGGCCTGACAAAAACAAATCATGTGACGAAACTGCTTGTCCCATGGTGGGTCACTCACCATGTGTCATCCCCACTCTCCTCCTGGATCTGTCTTTCGGTGGTGTCTGCTGAGGCAATCGCAAGCTCCGCTTTTTTAAGTCTTCCCTGAGGACAGGTTTCCCCCTCAGTCAAAGGCTCGAGCCCCTATTGATCCTCAGGCAGAGGATCAAAAGGCATCTGTCATGATGGCCTTCATTGGGCAAGCTGCCCTGGATATTAAAAGAAAGTTACAACTCTTAGAGGGATCACAAGATATGACTTTGGGAGATTTAGTCAGAGAAGCCGAGAAAGTATACTATATGAGAGAAACAAAGAGAAAGAAAGGGAGCAAAGGGAAGATGAGAGATGCAAAAGACAGACTAAGGCATTGACTAAGGTCCTGGTCACAACAATAAATAGGCCAGAAATTAACAAACAGGAAGACAGGAATGGAAACCTGGGCGCACGCCAGAGGCCACAATGGAGTTTAACTCAGCATTAAAAAATGGCAAAATCATAGAATTTGCAGGGAAATGAATGGCATTAGAGCAGATTATGCTAAGTGAAGGAAGCCAATCCCTAAAAATCAAATGCCAAATGTCTTCTTTGATATAAGGAGAGTAACTAAGAACAGAGTAGGGATAAAGAGCATGAGAAGAAGATTAACATTAAACTGGGATGAGAGGTAGGAGGGAAAGGGAGAGAGAAGGGAAATTACATGGAAATGGAAGAAAACCCTCAGGGTTATACAAAATTACGGACAAGAGGAAGTGAGGGGAAAGGGAAAAATACAAGGGGGAAAAATAAATTACAGTATAGGGGGTAGAGAGAGAAGATGGGAGGGGAGGGGAGGGGAGGGGGGATAGTAGAGGATAGGAAAGGCAGCAAAATACAACAGACACTAGTATGGCAATATGTAAATCAATGGATGCGTAACTGATATGATTTTGCAAACTATATACTGGATAAAAATGGGAGTTCATAACTCACTTGAATCAAAGTGTGAAATATGATATATCAAGAACTATATAATGTTTTGAACAACAAACAACAAAAGTTAAAAAAACACATGGAGAACTATTTCAACAAAAAATTGACTAGATTTATAACTCCAATTCTACATAATGCAAAAGGCAAGTCCAATTATACACCATGCCTCCTCTGAAATGCTTGTATGTCTATTCATTTTGGGTTATTTTTCTCCATTATATTAGGATTAGGAGTCAGAATATAGAGTCTAGTAGGGTATGGGTTAGTGGGAGTGATTCAGTATTTCTAATGAAAATTAGGAAAATCAATCCAATGTTTATGCAAATATGTGCTAAAATAATCATCCCACTCTCATCAAGAACAATGCCTTGACATTACCTTCGCCCCAAGTTAGACACAATTAGAGGAGAAGAGTTAGAAAATCTATAAATACTTATCTGGAATGGAATATGCTCAGGAGTTCACAACTTTGGGGGTGGTAGAAGAGTTTCCAAAAGTAAGGGACAGGGTAAACACTTCACAAACATGGTGCTCTGCTGACCGGAAGACTTATGAGAAACTGCCTCTGAGTTTGGGCACTGGATATATATGTTGTAGTCAGGAGCTTTAGCTTCCTTTGCAGTGAGACCATCAAAGCTGGGTCTGCATCTATGTAACCTGGAGCACATGTTTTCTTATTCTTTAATGAACATGAGGCAGTAGTGCAGAATTCTCTCTTTGTATGTAAACTGTGGCCAATGGGGGCTAAGTGTCTTCCTGTGTGGACTCTGAAGCCATGTGGTCATCCTCCATTTTTCATGGTCTTTCTAGCTGCTGCAATGGGAGTTTGGTGTTTGCTTCACGAAATACAAGTAGTTCAACTGGGACACAGTGCTGGAGGGAGTTCTGTCATGTGTGGTGGGTCAGGGTCTGCCAGGAGAATGCACCAACCAGTCTTATATCCAACATAGACTTCCCCCTTGTCCCTAGCAACTTGATTCTGAACATTGCCCTGAAACCTCTCCATATAACAAGATGCCTTTACATGCAAGGGTCTGCTGGCTGCACCATGTCAGTCAAAAGCCATTTGGAAGCCAATGGCCAATCCACATGACACCAACACAGATGTTTAATCACACACCTGCCCACCACTGTTCTAGGCCCACTACTCAGCAAATTCCAACTTACTGGCATCTCTGTTCTACACCATTTTCATGAAACCCAGTGATTCAAGGCACTGTCTGGTACACTCATGATCAGCAACAGGACATCCAAAGGTTCTCCAGTGCCACCTGGTCATGGGAATTTCAAAAATTTCATGGTATTTATCTAGCCATTTTTCAAGTATCAAGTTGGATGCACTGGTTTTTCAATTCATTCAGGAACCATTAAATGGTGAGGATGAAAGCTCTGGAGAACTCTAAAAGGCAACGCTTCCCAACGAGTGGCCAAAATGTCACATGAAGCCTGACCCATTGATGTCTACTCAATGTGAGTTCAATATGTGTTTTGACTCTTTACTATGGTTGCCAAGTCTTTCAGAATAAAATCGTCTTATATCCTGGTGGAGATTCCCAGTGCACTGTGGAAAGACACCCTGAGACTAGATCTCAGTTTCCAAGGGCGACTCTCATGTGTGGCCTCCTAAAATCCCACCAAAATTAATGGCAATACTTCCCTGAAGTCAGTTCCAGAACTCAGTCTCTAAGGGGAATCACACCAGAGTTCAGGTCCAGGTGTACCCAGTCATCTCTTCCAACCAGCACACAAATGACCACAATTAAAACCAAAACACTGCCACATGGCCCTCATCATCTTCCATATAGACACTCATCGTAACCTCTGAATGGAATTTTCCATGAGGGGCGAAGCCCAAGACAGTTTCCAAAATAAACTCCCTTGCCCCTCATTTGCCTAAAGTCAGGGTGACCTAGACACCCTTCCTGTGAACCAGGAGTGATCAAATAGGCCTGCCGTTAATACTGTTCTGATTCTCCAATTTAATCCTACTGATTGTCGGGTATAAATCCTTTATGTGAGTTGGAGGCAATAGAACACCCAAGCACACATGGGATCTTTCTTAAGATCTATCACCTTCTGAGAATCAAAGCCCCAACCTCACACAGGGCCAAGAGGCTGATTCAGACACATCTCTTTCCAAAGCAATTAAGCAAAGATCCACAGGTGATGCCCATTCATTTCCATTTGAAAAATGTTTTCTTCAGGCTTCAGAAAGGGGTGGCCTGAGGCAAATACCTTCCTGACATTCAGGGCAACATAACCATAGGTAAGCAAATGGGCCAAAGCAAGGTTTTTAAACTGAGACTTTACTGGTTACACTGATATCTGAGTTTTCTGAGATGTTCCCATTCCCTTCAGCTATCCATTACATGGCCATGTAACAGATTTTGGAGGTGGTACATATCTTGGCCACAAAACCATGAGCCTATTCTGGAGAGAGGCCAGAAATCAAGATGTGTAGAGGACCTTAGGAAGATAGTAGGTGTTGCCCATCCATAAGGCAAGCCACAGTCCATTTATAAAGTGGGCAGGAGGAATGCTGGGAAGCTTCCAACTAGACAGGAAACCTCCATTGATGCATTCTCTTTTCTAAAGACTACAACCACGAACACAGTGGATACACAGACATAGAAACACTCGCCTTGCCAAACGACTTCCTAGAAACAGTCAACTCCAAACCATACAAACCACCATTCCTACCTATTTTCAGAACATGAGACAAAACCACAAACTCACATCCACATCCACAAAAGCACCTCCTTCCCCCAAGTAGGTCTGTGACTATCTGGAGTGTCCTCTGACTGGTGGGCCATACTATGTTGCCCCAAAATGGCCTGGCCTGTCTCAGATCTGTTCTTCTTGGCCCACTCTACGAAGTTGTCAGCAGGCAGCATTGAGCCAATACCTGCTATCTAGGGAAAGGCCCCTTTTCTGAGCTCTACTGGCATTTGGCCATCCTCATATCATTAGGTACCAAGAAAGACTGACTCTGTCCTTGGTAAATCCAAACAAGTTCGACCACTGGGACTGGGACTGGGACTGGCTCTGTGTGCCTGGCTTCTTGGATCCCAATTTCAGAGAGTTACATCACCAACGAAGTTAGGTAGGTCACCTCCTTCAGGAACTGAATGAGATCACTGCCTTGGCAACCACTTTGTCCTAACAGTTGCTTTCATGGGTCTCATGAGATGGAGGCTGCCCCTACTTCCTGTGACACTTTGACAAGTTTGAATGGTATATCAACAATGGCCACCCGGGAACACCTCTCCACGCAGGTCTGGTTTGGTCCATCTTCTCTACATTAAGAAAAGAGAGGCTGATTCATACACATCCCTTCGTTATCACAGGGTGTTTGCCATGGAAGATGGCTTTTGCTCTCTCAGGTCCTTCATAGCTGCCTACATCTTCTCCAGGGATCATTTCTGCATAGAAATTTGAGGTTCTCAGCAGGTGTAAGATCCCCTACATTCCTGTATTGTAAGATGAACTCTGTCCCTGCTCTTTTGTAATGTTAGATTGAGGCAAGAGTGTATGGTTAGGGATAATAACAGGATCGATTTGGTTTAGGAATCATTCTGTGGGATGAATAATGGTATTGGGAACCTGCAATATTTATAGGAATACAGAGGTGAAATATAAGTATGTAAACAGAAATCTAGGTGAGATTTGAAGCTCAGAAGTGCATTGGGCAATTGATTGCGATACATAGCTTTAAATTACGTTCTGCACACATGTCTCAGATAAGTCGATATACAATGCCATAGGACTTGTACCTTGGATGATTGAATGTAGAGGAGAACATCCACTCAAACAGGGATAATCAATAGGATCAGGAAGATAGTCAGTAGATTTTGGAACAAGGGTGAATTTAGTATTTGTACCAAAAGTTCTTTAGCAATTGGGTTTTGGTTAGAGAGTGAATATCAATGTCAGCACATGTGAAGGGTCAGTCACAATGATGAACTGGGGAAAATATGTAGGAAAGCCGATATCAATAGAGACATTAGGAAAACAGGCAAAGTACAGGGTGAGTGATAGTATTAGACATTTTCAACAGTTTTGAGGTTGAATATATTAGGAAGAAACAAATATGTAGTCACCGATAGGATTGACATTTGAGAGCGTTATGCAAGCTGGACATGGATGTTTTTAGTAATCCATGTTCAGTGTCCATTTAGGCTTTGGTACAATCACACGTGTGAATTTTGCATTTTGCGTCCAGAATATTACTGTGATAACATGCATATTTAGATTAGGTGACATGAGTATTTCTTCCTCTATTACTGGGAGCAATATTTTGAAAACGTATAAATTAGTATTGGGGGTACAAAGAGGTGTACCCTGTGTCTATGAATATAGATAATGCATGAATAGACCATACTGTGAATAAATAATATAACTGGTTCCACTTTAAATCATGGATTGAATTGATATCAGAAAATATATAAGAAATCTTATATTGATATACAATCATTCATTCCAAACAGTTATACATCTAATTGTGAAATGATAGTTATGGTTTATCATGAAGGGTGTGTGAGTTTTGCTTAAACAATTATAAAGAAAATCGGAAATAATATGTTTGGAAAGAAGTCTCACGAATAGACCAGTTAAGAAACCTGGAGTAATGCATGTGTTCTGAAGCAGGAAGTGATTGAAAGTGAAACAAATGCCTATAAATTTGCCAACTTGTGCAAGAAATATATACCCTCTGATGTGCATAAACTGAAGAAATAGTAATGTACCAGTGTTGAATAAAAATGAACATCAAAATACAAATCATGTCCCATAAGAGTCTACTTGCATTGCTGTTAAACTGGGGCAGTTACTGTAGAAATATTAGGATAATGCCGCAGTCTTGCTGGGCACAATCAGGAGCCACTTGTCAAAAGAAACTAACTTTATTTTTAAAACCACACACGCCAAACAAAACAGCCTCTCAGGAAAAACCCTCAGAGCCCCAACTGCCACCACTGGCTTCCCAAAAGCCTCTTCCTCCCACACAAGCCTCTCTCCACCTCCCACAATCCTCCTGCTCTTGAGGCCGATTGGCTAGGTCATGTGGGCAAAGCCAAATAAGTCTCCTAATGAGCAACTCCGTGGTCTGAAAGGGCAGGGAAACAGCCCAATGAGCATCACCGCAGAGGAGCGAATCAGCTAGATGTTGCTGTGAGCCAATCATCAGCCAGCAGCTGGAAGTTTGCTGGCTTCTGGAATTTTGCTGGGGCCCCTTCGGATGTGGCTCTCAACATCTCCCCCTCTCTGTTTAAACAACACACATGTGGCTTAGGGACAGTGCCTGCCTTAGGTTGTCCAATAGTACATATGGTCCTTACCCGTTAAGTTGGTACCATTGCAATTGGATCTTACCCATCACTGACTACCGGTCCAGTTTACAGCAACACCTGTGGAGAGGTCTTTGTACCACCGGGGGGTGGTGAGGTTCTTTGCCTCACCTCTAATGGCCCCCAAACATTAGCTGGACGATAATGACACACAGAAGAGAGGAAGATACACCAAGCCAATTGACAGCTCCTTTTGGAAAAATTGTACCACCGATGACATCATCAGCAAATATACCCGAACACTACCACAAGTCGCTGCACAAACAGGTAGTTTACAATGCATACAGGAGAGTTCTCAATGTGTCTAGGCAAGTTCTGCAAGCATTTCAGTGATGGCTATTGCAGAAGCTGTAGATTGGTTTTATCTTTGATTTCACCAGCACTGGGATGAAGATAGGAATTCTGGCAATAATGGCTAAAGAAAAATTATGTAACATTCCAGAAGGCACTGAAAGAAAACAATTTTCTTAACTGTTTACATTGTCTTGAAGATAATTATTAAATATAATGAAAAGGAAAGGTGAAAGAAAGGAAACAGATCTGTTAACCTCCTTTTTTTCAAATTTTAAAACAAACCTCAACAGCTCTTTACCCAATTTAAATTAAACCATTTAAATAATGTGAATAAAAAAATATTTGGATCCATTTTTTTTATGAGCGCTCATCATATATCATATATGGACATACGAACATTCAAACATATAACACAAAACACAAGTGTGCACACATAATATAATACATACAACACATAACCTAATAGTAAAGGCCTTATAACTTTTTACACGTGAAATCTCCATTGCAATGTTCAAAAACTCTTTTCTCAAAAAATAGAACTGATCAGCAAAACATTAAACTAGGTCTGTATGAGCTCAAAAAACAAAATAGAATGTGGGAAAGGGCAATAATAAAATAGATAATGAAAAAAGCATCCTGGTTCTATCTCAGATGTAAGGATAGTCAAACTGGAATTTTGGATATCAGCTGATAAGGCCTTGAGTCAAATCATCTTCTTTTTGGATGTGCCCTGATATGTCTTATAAAGAATAGATCTTTTCTGTCCCAGATTAGACTTTTTATATTGGAAAGTAAAGAGAAAACAGTAGAGAAAGGAGAAATCTTACCAGCAACTTTAAGGGATACTATAGCATTAACTATATACTGACTATCGGAAAATAAATTAAATACAGAATATTTAAATATCTCAAAAGCTTGTAATACTGCATTAAGCTCTACCTTTTGAGCTGATTGTTTGGGTACTAAAAATTTATAAGTTTTATCAGGTATAACTATTGCTGCTGTACCATTATTTGATACATCAGTGAATATATTTGAAGCATTCATGATAAGTGTTTTTCTTCTCAATTTTGGAAAAATTACAGGATGCGATGACCAAAAAGAAAATAAAGGGTTAGATGGTAAGTGGTTATCAAATGAAACATTAGATTGGACCATGATTATTGCCCAAGTATTTAACTCATTAGCTAACTCATCAATTTGATTCAGAGTATATGGAGTAAAAATTTTATTGGAAGAAATTCCAAACACTCACTTTGCTGCTTTAATTCCTTTGAGTATTAATTATCCTAAAGCCTCAGGATACCTATTAAGAATAGTGTAAGGAGAATAAGATAAATGTATCCATAATAATGGACCTTCTTGCCAAAATACTCCTGTAGGAATATTTTTTGTTGGTAGTACAATAAATAATAAAGGCAAACTTATATCAATTCTATCCAAATGCATATTTTCCATATATGTTTCATTGATTTTTATTGCCTTTCTTGCTTCAGGTGTTAACATGCAGGGTGAATTTTTATCTGATAGACCTTTTAGGATATGAAATAAAGGTCCCAACTCTCCTGTTGGTATACCTAGATAAGGCCTTATCCAATTAATGTCTCCTAATAACTTTTGAAAGTCGTTATGTGATTTGAGTTGATCTACTCGTATTTGAATTTTTGGTGGACTGACCATGGTTGAGGATAACAGAACTCCTAAATAATTAATTGGAAAATTTAATTGTACTTTATCTATTGCTATCTCTACATTATAATTTTTAATAAGTTTGTAAGTGTGGCATAACTTTCTAGCAATGTGTTTTTAGCTTTGTGTGCTAATAATACATCATCCATATAGTGAAATATTTGTGTTCAGAATTTTGATTTCTAAGTGGCTGGATTACTTTGTTAACATAAATATGACACATAGTTGGGCTGTTAGCCATCCCTTTAGGGAGTACTTTTCATTCATATCTCTGATCAGGACCTTCATGATTCAGTGCAGGGATAGTAAAAGCAAAACCTGGACTATCCTTAGGATGAATTATAATTGAAAAAAAAATATATTTAATATCTATAACTAAAACATACCAGGTTATTGGCAAAGCAGACAATTGAGGAATCCCTGATTGAGCAGGTCCCATAATAACCATCTCATTATTAATGGCTCTAAAATCTTGCAATAGTCTCCATTTACCAGATTTCTTTTTGATGACATAAATGGGAGTATTTTGGGGATATACAGTCGGTTGTATATGTCCTTCTGCTAATTGTTGTTTTACCAGGTCATGGACTGCTTGTATCTTTTCTTCAGTCAGGGGCCACTGAGGAACCCATACTGTCTTTCTGATTTTCAGGTAATTTTTATTGTCTCAGTGGCCCTTTCTGAAAATCCAACCCATGTCTCTCTGTTCCTTGATCTATTTGTATTGGTGCTGCTATGACTTATTCTTGTTTTTCTAATCTTTTTTCTTTCCTAAAACCTTGTCTAGTCATAATAGTGGCTGCATTTTGGTTGATGTTATTTGTTAATGTCAAACCTAATTGATCTAGGACATCTCGTCCCCATAAATTTATGGGAAGATGATCCAATTCATATGGCTGTATAGTTCCTTCACATCCTTTAGGATCATTCCTATCTAATACCATTTTACTTCTATGGGGATTAGTCGCCACTTATAGGCCTCGAAGCGTTTGAGTGGCTTGTTGTAATGGCCAATGTTTTTGCCATTCTTGACGAGAGATGATGCTAATGTCTGCACCTGTATCCAGTAGCCCATTCAATTCATGCCCTTGAATATTTAGTTTTAGCATGGGGCGAGAATCTAAATTTAAAGAAAGCATAGCCAAATCTACACCTGTGGAGCCTAATCCCTTGGAACATCTTTCTACAGTACGACTGGAAAATTTATCATATAGGCTGGGTATTATTAGTAACTGTGCTATTCTATCTCCTTGTGAAATTACTGATATGTCCTTTGGAGAACTGGCTATAATTTTTATTTCACCTTCATAATCGGGATCAATCACCCCAGGACTTATCATAAGTTCTTTTAGAGTAGAAGAGCTGCATCCCAATAATAAGCCCATGGTTCCTTTGGGAAGAGGTCCTTTTACCCCTGTGGGAATGATTTGAACTCCCATCTCTGGAGTTAGTACTGATCTGGCAGAGGCACAGATGTCCAACACTGTGCTCCCTCTGGTTTGTCTGATGAGGGATCTGATGGACAATGTGTCCTGGGCACTACCCTGTTGGGGTTGCTGGGTTCCTCCAGTGCTCTGTATATTTGTGGTTTGGGGCCCCGGAGCATTGAAACCCCCTGTCCATTTATTTGGCAATTGAGCCCAATGCCTTTCTCCATGATATCGTGGATAAACACCTGGTCCTTGTTCATTTTTTGATAATTGAGTACCCTCTATGGTGGTTTGAGAACAGCACTCATTAGCCCAATGTCTCCCTCTATGGCATTGTGGCCAAATACCTGGTATTCTACTCCTTTGATAACTAATATTGTTAAACCCTCCTTCTACGGTCCAATTCCTTTTAAAATGTCCTGTTTCTTCACATTGGTAGCATGTTCTTGGTCTGGCATCTAAAGCCTGTTTTACTGTAGCTGCCACAATTTGCCCTTGTTCATTAATGTATCTGGCAACTAAAGCCTGTTTTACTGCAGCTGCCATGACTTGCTCTTGTTCATTAATGTCTCTACATAATTAAATCAATGTGTTTAAATCTTCATTTTTCCATGGTCTAATGATATCTCTGCAACAACGATTTGCTTGCTCATAAGCCAGTTGTTTTAGTAATGGCATTGCTTGTTCTGTATTCCCAAAAACTCTGGTAGCTCTTTGAATAAGCCTATCTACAAATTCAGCATAAGGTTCATTAGCTCCTTGTATTACCTTAGATAATTGACCTTGTAAACCTCCATGTTCTTGTAAAGTCTTCCATGCCTTAATTGCATCTACACCAATTTCTGCACATACACCATGATCATATGCAATTTGCTGCGGCTGATCTTCATAAGGTCCCTTTCCTAACAACATATCTAGATTTCTCTGAGGATAACCAGCTCCTGCATTTCGCCTAGCTGTCTCCTTTCAACATTCCTCATTGGCAACCTTCCATAACATGCATTGTCCTCCATTTAGCACAACATTACACATATTAGCCCAATCCACTGGCTTCATGTTCAAGTTGTTAATGGATTCGACCATGATTACATTGAAGGGTGCTTGAGGACGATAGGTTGTTACAGCCTCTTTTAGCTGCTTCACTGTTTTGAAATTTAAAGCATGGTAAACACGCTGCCCTCCTCCCTCAAATACAGGGCATGTTAATATTTGAGATCTTGTCTCAGGATCCTAACTATCAACTGCGGGAGTTGGGGGCCTCCCAGCCTAAGAAAGTGGCCTTGTTAGTTGGACACTTATGTCATCTGGTGATAGAAAGGTGTTAGTAGCAGTCTCCTGTTGTAAATTTCCCCTGATGTTTTTTACTGTTTTACACTTTCTTTCTCTGTCTAACTAGCTTTAGAGGCCTTCTCTTTTACTTGAATTTTTTCCTCTGTCTGACTAGTTCGAGAGACGTTCTCTTTTACTTGAATAGTTTCCTCTATCTGACTAGCTCGAGAGACCTTCTGTTTTACTTGAATTTTTTCTTCTGTCTGACTAACTTGAGACACCTTCTGTTTTACTTGAATCAATATGTCTTCTTCTTCCTCTACCATTGACTGAACTGAAGGCTTTGAACTAAGCAAACAAGATATGAATGTCCACAATGGCAATGTGCCAACTGGCAGAATCCCTGGGCTTTTCTTTTCTATTCTTTTTAAATCTGCACCATGATGGTTCCATTGTGATATATTTAACAACTCCTCCTTAAAAAGCCATGGTCTACATTTTTGTATTGTATCAACAATTGCCATGACTGCTCTTGATTTTACTGGGATGCCTCCTTCCTCTAACAATTTACTTAACACTTTTTTGGTTTGTTTTTTACTAATTTTTGATCCCATATTTCTACTATAATACAAACCAACAAGATAACACCAAACAAAAAAAGAGATAGAACGAAATAAAAATGGAACAACAAAAAATTATTATAGCCTTTCTCCCTATCTGTTCCTCAGACACAAATAGTTTTTCCTCAGATGTGAGCAGTTTTTCTTCCATCTCACTCATCTCCAGGGACAGGCAACTTAAAACAAAATAGGAATCATAAAATGGCTACCCATCCTCTCGCCCTGCCCTCAAGAGCGAGCAGTTTACCTTATCAGTTACCCTCAGTCGCTCCCCATATGAGCCACCAAATGCCGCTGTCTGGCTGGGCACAATCAGAATCCACTTGTCAAAAGAAACTAACTTTATTTTTAGAACCACACACGCCAAGCAAAACAGCCTCTCAGGAAAAATCCTCAGAACCCCAACTCCCAACACCAGCTTCCCAAAAGCCTCTCCCTCCCACAAAAGCCTCTATCCACTTCTCACAATCCTCCTGCTCTTGAGGCAGATTGGCTGGGTCACGTGGGCAGAGCCAAAAAAGTCCCCCAATGAGCAGCTCCATGGTCTGAATGGGCAGGGAAACAGCCCAATAAGCATCACCGCAGAGGAGCCAATCAGCTAGATGTTGCTGGGGCTGCTGTGAGCCAATCATAAGCTGGAAGTCTGAAAGGCGGGGAAACATCTCAATGAGCATCTCCAATGAGCATCACCACAGAGGAGACAATGAGCTAGAAGTTGCTAAGGCCGCTGTGAGCCAATCATCAGCCTGCAGCTGAAAGTTTGCTGGCACCTGGAAGTTTGCTGTGGCCCCTTCGGCTGTGACTATCAACAGGATACGTATGCACCATTCACTGAAGTTAGTTTTCAGTAATAGAAAACAAATATGAATTTCAGGTGGATGAATATTTCTGAAAATAATCTTGTGAAAAGTTGATTATAAATCCACATACTTGAACATGAATGAATTTAGGGAGTGTAAATAAGACACATATATTTCATATTTTGAAAAATCTGGAGAGTGTGTATGTGTGTATACACACACACACACACAAACACACAAATTTTAAAATGTAGCAACATATATGCCAATCCAAATTCACCATGAAATATACATCATTCACAGATCTAAAAATATTCAATTTACTTAACAGGAATTTATGTATAATGTTGTTCTCCTAGGAAGCTCACCCATAGGTTCAATTTTCAGTTCCAACAGCATCTAGGAGGAGTGATCTCTTCTCAAAATTTGTATCTGCCAAATCAGCTACCGCACAAAAATATACACGTGATAAAAGGTAGGATTCTTTATGTGCATATAAAATAGATGTGCTGAATAGTCTACAGTGAAAGGGAGACAGGAATTCACATATTTGTTAACTTTAAAAACACATGGAGGACTATTTCAATTAAAAATTGACTAGAATTATAACACCTACTTGCAAAAGGCAAGTCCAAATATATACCATGCCTTCTCTGAACAGCTTCAATTTCTTTTCTGTTAGGATTCTTTTTCTCCATCATATTAGGATTAGTAGTCAGATTCTAGTACAGTATGGGTTAGTGTCAGGGATTCAGTATTTCAAATGGAAAATAGGAAAATGAATCCAATGTGTATGCAAACATATGCTAAACAAAAATCTTTCCACTCTCATCCAGAAAAATGCCTTGACATTACCTTCGCCCCAAGTAAGACACAATTAGAGGAGAAGAATTAGAAAATCTGTTAATACATATCTGGAATGGAAAATGCTCAGGAGTTCACAACCTTGAAGGTGGTAGAGGAGTTTCCAAAAGTAAGGGAAAGGGTAAACACTCCAGAAACATGGAGCTCTGCTTGCCTAAAGACTTCTTGAGAAACTGCCTCTGAGGTTGGGCACTTGAAATATACGTTGTTGTCAGAAGCTTTAGCTTTCTTTGTAGTGAGACCATCAAAGCTGGGTCTTCATCTATGTGACCTGGAGGATGTTGTTTCTTATTTTCCTAATGAACATGTGGCAGCAGTTCTGAATTCTCTCTTTGTAGGTAAACTGTGGCAACTTGGGGCTAAGTGTCTCCCTGTTTGGACTGTGAACCCAGTTGGTAATCCTCCAGTTTTCGTGGTGTTTCTTGCTGCTGCACTTGGAGTTTGGTATTTGCTTCTTGAAATACAAGGATTTCAACTGGGGCACAGTGCTGGAGGGATTTCTGTCACATGTGGTGTGTCAGGGTCTGCATATAAATGCACCAACCAGGCTTCTATCGCACATGCTTGCCCCCTTGACCATAGCAACTTGATTCTGAACATTGCCCTGAAAAATCTCCATATAACAAGATGCCTTTACATATAAGGGTCTGCTGGCTGCAGCATGTCAGTCACAAGCCATTTGGAAGCCAATGGCAGATCCACATGGCCCCAACACAGATGTTTTATCACACACCTGCACATCACTGCTCTAGGCCCCAACTCAGCAGTCTCCAAATTACTGGCATCTCTGTTCTACACCATTCTCATGAAACCAAGTCAATCAAGGCACTGTCTTGTACACTCATGATCAACAGCATAAGATCCAAAGTTACTCCAGTGCCATCTGGTCATGGGAATTTAAAAAATGTCATGGTACTTATCTAGCCATTTTTAAAGGATGAAGTTGGAGGCACTGTGGGTTTAAATTTATTCAGGAACCATTAAATGTTGAGGAAGTTTATTTCAATGAAAGTTCTGGAGAACTCTCAGAGGAAAGTCTTCCCAAAAGTGACCAAAAAGTCACATGAAGCCAGGCCCATTGAGGTCTACAATATGAGGTCCATGTGAGTTTTGACTCTCAACTATTGCTGCCAAGTCTTTCAGAATGAAATCATGTGATATCCTGGCTGAGATTCCCAGTGTTCTGTGGAAAGCTACCCTGGTCCAAGATCTCAGTTTCCAAGAGCGACTCTCATGCATGGCCTCCTAAAACCCCAACACAATTCATGGCAGTACTTCTCTGACGTCAGTTCTAGACCTCAGTGTCTAAGGGTATCACACCAGAGTTCAAGCCCAGGTGGACCCAGTCATCACTTCCAACCACCACACAAATAAACACAATTAAAACCAAAACACTCCCACAAGGCCCTCATCCTCTTCCATATAGACACTAATCATAACCTCTTGCTGGAGTTTTCCATGAGGGGCGCAGCCCAAGACAGTGTTCAAAAGAGCTCCCTTGCCACTTATTTTCCTAAAGTCAGCGTGGTTTTTTACCATTTTTGTTTTGGATACACACATGGAATCTTTCTTTAGATCCATGAGGTGCTGAGAATCTAAGCCACAGCATCACACAGGGCCAAGAGGCTGAATCAGACACATCCTTATCCTAAGCAATTAAACAAAGAGCGACAGGTGATGCGCATGCATTTCCATTTGAAAACAGTTTTCATCAGTCTTCCCAAATGGGTGGACTGAGGCAAAGACCTCCTGACATTCAGGTCAACAGATCAATAGGTAAGCAAAAGGCCAAAAGAAGGGTTTTTCCACTGAGACATTACTGGTCACACTGATATCTGTGTTTTCTGAGATGCTCCCATTTCCTTCAGCTATCCAGTACATGGCCATGTCACAGAGCTTGGAGGGGTACATATCTTGGACACAAATCCATAAGACTATTTTGGAGAGTGGCCAGAATTTAGGAAGAAAACCTGAACTTAGGAATTTAGTAGGTGTTGCACATCTATAAGACAAGCCACAGTCCATTAATAAATCGGGCAGGATGAATGCTGGGAAGCTTCCTAATAGACAGGACACATCCTTGATGCATTCTCTTTTCTAATGTCTTCAACCATGGACACAGTGGATTACATAGATAAAGAAACACTCACCTTGTCAAACGACCTACTATAAAGAGTCCACACCAAACCAAAAAAAACCCGCCTTTTCCACCTATTCTCAGAAAATGAGACAGAACCAAAAACTCACACCCACACCCACAAAGGCACCTCCTTTCCCCAAGTAGGTCTGTGACTATACAGTGTGTCCTCTGAATGGTGGGCCATACTATGTTACCCCAAAATGGCCTGTCTTGTCTCAGATCTGTTTTCTTTGGCCAACTCTGTGAAGTTGTGAGGATCCATTGGTGAGCCACTTTCTGCTTTCTCAGGAAGGGCCCCTCTTCAGAGCTTTTCTGGCATTTGGCCATCCTCACATCAGTAGGTACCAAGAAAGACTGACTCTGTCCTTGGTAAATCCAAACAAGTGAGACCACTGGGACTGGTACTGGGACTGGCTCTGTGTGCCTGGTTTCCTGGATCCAGGAAAAGTTGGATTTTTCCAACTTTTTTTTTTTCCAAGTTCAGAGATTCCATCACCAAGAAAGTGAGGTAGGTCACTTCCTTCAGGAACTGAATGAGGTCACAGCCTTGGCAACCACGTTGTCCTAACAGATGCTTCCAAGGGTCCCATGAGATGGAGGCTGCACCTACTTCCTCTGACATTTTCATAAGTTAGAATGGTATATCAACCATAGGTACTGGGGAACAGCTCTCCACAGAGGCTTGGTTTGGTCCATCTTCTCTACATTAAGAAGAGAGATTCTGATTAAGACACAACCCTTTATCCTGACCATGTTTTTTTGCCATGGAAGATGACTTTTGCCCTCTCAGGTCGTTCATAGCATCCTACACATTCTCCAGGGATTATTTCTACATGGACCTTTGAGGTTCTCAGCAGGTGGAAGATCCATACATTCCTGTATTGTAATACCAACTCTGTCTCTGCTCTTCTGTAAAGTTAGATTGAGGAACAGTGTATGGTTAGGATTAATAACATGTTCAATATGGGTTAGGAATCATTCTGCTTATGAACAATGTTATTGGAAACCTGTGATATTTACATGAAAATATAGGTGAAATATAAGTATTGAAATATAAATCTAGGTAAGATTTGAATCCTAGAAGGGAATTTGGCCTTTGAGTGGGATACTTAGCTTTGAATTATGTTCTGCACATATGTCTCAGATAAATTGATATGCAATGGCATAGATCCTTGTACCTTCGATGATTGAATGTAGAAGAGAGCATCCAGTTAAAAAAGGGATTTTTGCTAGGATTAGGAATATAGTCGGTAGGATTACGAAGAAGATTGAGTATAGAATATGGACCAAAAGTTCTTTAGCAATAGGGTTTCTGGTAGAGATTGAATATAAATGTCAGCACATGTGAAGAGTCAGTCACAATGATGAACTGGGGAAAAAAGTAGGAAAGCAGATGTGAATAGAGAGTAGGAAATCAGGCAAATTATAAAATGAGTGAGAGGTTTAGACAGTTTCAACAGGGTGAGATTGAAAATGTAGTCTTAGGAAGAAACACATATGTAATCACCAATAGGATTGACATTTGAGAGCATTAGGCAACCTGGACATGGATGTTTTTAGTAATCCATGTTCACTTTCCATTTAGGCTTTGGGACAGTCATAAGTGTGACCTTTGCATTTTGTGTCCAGAATATTACTGTGATAAAATGTATATGTAGATCAGTTGACATGCATATTTTTTCCACCATTTCTGGGAGCAATATTTTGAAGATATAGAAATTATTGTTGGGAGTACACAGAGGTGTACCATGTGTCTATCAATATATAGACAATGCATGAATAGACCATACTGTGAATAAATGATATAACTGGTTTCACTTTGAATAATGGATTGAATTGATATCTGAAAGTATACAAGAAATCTTATATTGATGTACAATCATTCATTTAAACCAGTTTTACATCTAATGGTAATATTAGTGTTATGTTTTATCATGACGGGTGTGTCAGTTTTGCTTCAAAAGTGATAATGGAAATCGAAAATAATGTGTTTGGAAAGAAGTGTCACAAAAAGAGAAGTCAAGAAACATGGAGGAATACATGTGTTCTGAAGCAAAAGTGATTGAAAGCAAAACAAATGTGTATATATTTGCTAAATTGTGGATGAAATATACATCCTATGATGTGCATTAACTGGAGAAATAGTAATGTACCAGTGTTGAATAAAAATGAACGTCAAGATACACATTATATCACATAGGAATCTTCTTGCATTGATGTTAAACTGGGTCAGTTACTGTATAAATATTAGAATTTTATTTTGGTGTTATAATACAATTTATTTTAGCACTAGCATGCCACAGAATGTAGAAGAAAGAGCAATGGATTTTTAGTTATAACACTAATAATCTAGCATTTAATGATTATTTTGGGGAGTCTAGAATTTACATAAGGCTATGCAACATAATTTTTTGTATTTAACATTCATAAAATCTTGGAATTTTGGTAATATTTCTCCTTTTTTTATTTTTTCAGTTGTTGATAGACCTTCATTTTATTTATTCGTATGTGGTGCTGAGAATATAACCCACTGCCTCACACATGCTAGACAAGCATGTTAACACTGAGTCACAAACCCAGCCCCTCCACTTTTATCTTTTCATCAAACACTCCTCTCCCTCTTCTTTACTCACTTTCTTCCTCATTTTCCCCCTTCTCTCTCTTCCTTTTTCATTTTCCCTCCACAAGTATTTTTCTCTCATAGCATTACAAACAGTACTATGCTATGAAATTTACATTTAAAACTGTTTTTTATAGTCATTCTTTTCTTGAGAAAATTTAAAAATTATAACCACCTGATAAATATATTACAATACATTTATTATGCATATGTATCTATATTCATGCATATGTGTTACATATATATATATATATATATATATATATATATATATATATATATATATATTTAAAAGTACTTTGATTAGCCTGTTAGAAATAATATAGACCAAGTCTTTCTTAATTCTCAAGTCTTCCAGAATTAACATCTTACAGTGAAAATCAAATAAAAATATTTAAGTAAACAGGTATCATTCTTATTTATCAATACTGATAATTTAAGGTTTTTATATCACATTTAGCTGTAATATGGCATATTAACTCTTTTGAATTAGAGAATTTTTTTTTGAACAACCTATTATTTAAGGACCATATGCACTGACATTTTAAATGGCTTTCTTGTGATTTCACTTTCTATCAATTGCATATTAATTGCCAAATACTTATTTTAGTAATTTTCATATTCATAATTGATATAAAGTCAATTGATTAATTCTTTTTGTAAGGAGTTACTAATTACAGTAGGGACAGTATTAATAATTCTAAATCTTTATAAAAATGGTACAAAAATATTTTCATGCAAAATTATGTATAATTGCATGCTCTAAATGTTTGATTGTTGATACATATAATAAAGAGCTTTTGATGAGTCTCTTCCCCAGTAAAACAGAAAATGCAAAGATATAGTTGGGTATGTATGTCCAAACAAACATATGGAAAAATACACATTATCATCTAGAAACTATTAAATAAAAGATGAAAAGAACAATCCAACACATTGTACCAACTTGTCAGATGAGGTAGTATTCTGGAAGAATAGCCTAAGTCTAGACCTGGTCCATGACAAAATATTCACAAAAAAATAAAATATGAAAAATATAGGAAATGCTATGAGTTTTTCTTGAAGGTAAGTGGATTATCCTTTAATCTCAATTATGTGCATTTTTAAAAGCCAGTTTTCTGGTAAAATAAATTTGTGATAGTTACAAGTACACAAAACAAAGTTTCTGCTTAGCAAAATGAATGCATCTCAACTCTTTTTTAGCTGATTTCTTCCCACTCAACTTTAAACCTTTATTTATTTATTTTTTATTGGTTGTTCAAAACATTACAAAGCTCATCCTATATCATCTTTCATACATTTGACCTCAATTGGGTTATGAACTCCCAATTTTCCCCAAATACGAGTTGCAGAATCACATCGGTTACACATTCACATTTTTACATAATGTCATATTAGTGACTGTTGTATTCTGCTACATTTCCTATCCCCTACTATCCCCTACTATACCCCCTCCCATCCCCCTCCCATCTTCTTTCTCTACCTCATCTGCTGTTGTTCACTTCTCTCCCTTGCCCCACCTTTCCCCAATTTTCCCTACCCCATTGTTTGAAGATGCTATTGCATGCTTTTAGCCCCTTTTTCAAATATAAGAAAGTTGTAATTTTGAGGATTGGTTTCTGTGTCCTCTATTCTGTACCATTGTTCCACCTGCCTATTTTGTTACCAGTACCACGCTGTTTTTTTACTATTGCTTTTAGTACAGTTTGAAATCTGGTATCACTATACCTCCAGATTCATATTTTCTGTTTAGAGTTGCTTTTGCTATTCTGGGTCTTTTGTTTTTCCATCTTCTAAGATCTTCTTCTCTCTCTCTCTTTAGGGTTCTGTAGTTTTCAGTATATAAAACTTTCACGTCTTTTGTTAGGTTGATTCCCAAGTATCTTATTTTATTTGAGGATATTGTGAATGGAGTGGTTTTCCTCATTTCCATTTCAGAAGTTGTGTTGCTTACATACAGGAATGCCTTTCATTTATGCGTGTTAATTTTATATTCTGCCACTTTGCTGAATTCATTTATTAACTCTAGCCGTTTCATTGTAGACCCTTTGGGGTCTGTTAAATATATTTTCATGACATCTGCAAATAGCGATAATTTAAATACTTCTTTTCCTATTTTTATGCCTTTAATTTTTTTTGTCTGTCTAATTGTTCTGGCTAGTATTTCAAGAACTAAATTGAATAGAAGTGGTGATAGAGGGCATCCCTGTTTTGTTCCAGATTTTAGAGGGAATGCCTTCAGTTTTTCCACATTCAGGATGATGCTAGCCTGAGGTTTAGCATATATAGCTTTTACAATGTTGAGGTAAGTTCCTGTTATCCCTAGTTTTTCTAGTGTTTTGAACATAAAGTGATGCTGAACTTTGTCAAATGTTTTTTCTGCATCTATTGAGATGATCATATGGTTCTTGTCTTTATGTCTATTGATGTGGTGAATGGCATTTATTGATTTCCGTATATTGAACAAGCCTTGCATCCCACGGATGAATCTTACTTGATCATGGTGCACAATTTTTTTGATATGCTTTTGTATTCGATTCGCCAGGATTTTATTGACAAGTTTTGCATCGAAGTTCATTAGAGATATTGGTCTGTAGTTTTCTTTCTTTGAAGTGTCTTTGTCTGGTTTCGGGATCAGGGTGATTTATCCTCATAGAATAAATTTGGAAAAGCTCCTTCTTTTTGTTTTTCTTGAAATAGCTTGAAAAATATTGGTATTAATTCTTCTTTAAAGGTTTTGTAGAACTCCGCTGTATACCCATCCGGTCCATGGCTTCTTTTGGTTGGTAGTTTTTGATGGCTTCTTTCATTTCTTCCTTTGTTATTGGTCTGTTTAAATTGCGTGTGTCTTCCTGACTCAATCTGGGCAGATCTTATGACTTAAAAAATTCATCGTTATCTTCACTATCTTCTATTTTATTGGAATATAGTGTTTCAAAATACTTTCTAATTATCTTCTGTATTTCTGTAGTGTCTGTTGTGATATTGCCTGTTTCATCCCGTATGTTAGTAATTTGAGTTCTCTCTCTTCTTCTCTTCATTAGCATGGCTGTGGGCCTGTCAATCTTATTTATTTTTTCAAAGAACCAACTTTTAGTTTTATCAAATTTTTTAATTTTTTTTTGTTTCAATTTTGTTGATTTCTGCTCTAAATTTAATTATTTCTTGTCTTCTACTACATTTGCTGTTCTTTTGCTCTTCCTTTTCTAGGTTTTTGAGGTGTAGTGTGAGTTCATTTATTTGTTGATTTTTTTCTTTTTTTGAGGAAAGAACTCCAAGAAATGAACTTCCCTCTTAAACTGCTTTCATTGTGTCCCATCGATTCTGGTATGTTGTGTCTGTATTGTCATTTGTCTCTAAGAATTTTTTTTATCTCCTCCATTATGTCTTCTGTAACCCATTGATCATTCAGTAGCATGTTGTTCATTTTCCATGTGATGTAGGATTTTTCCTTCCTTCTTTCATCATTGATTTCCAGTTTCATTCCATTATTATCAGATATAGTGCATGGTATAATCTCCATGCTTTTATATTTACTAAGAATTGCCCTATGGCATAATATATGGTCTATCTTTGAGTAGGATCCATGTGAAACTGAGAAGAACGTGTATCCACTTGATGATGGCTGATATATTCTATATATGTCGTTCAAGTCTAGGTTACAAATTGTGCTGTTGAGTTTGATAGTTTCTTTATTCAGTTCTTGTCTAGAGAATCTGTCTAATGCCGAGAGTGGTGTCTTGAAGTCACCCATAATTATTGTGTTGTAGTCTATTTGGCTATTGAACTTGAGGAGAGTTTGTTTTATGAACATTGCAGCTCCATTGCTTGGTGCATACAAATTCATAATTGTTATGTCTTGTTGGTGGATGGTTTCTTTTAACAGAATATAGTGTCCTTCTTTATCCCTTTTGATTAACTTAGGTTTGAAGTTGATTTTATTCCACATGAGTATGGCCACTCCTTCTTGCTTCTGAGGGCCATGTGAGTGGTATGATTTTTCCCAACCTTTTACCTTCACCCTGTGTATGTCTTTTCCTATCATATGAGTCTCCTTAAGGCAGCATATTGTTGGATTTATTTTTTTTTGATCCAGGTTACTAGCCCATTCTCTTGATTGGTGAATATAATCCATTAACATTTAAGGTTACAATTGAAATATGATTTGTTCTTCCAATCATGTTTATTTATTTATTATGTTTTAGTTTGGCTAGTTTTTACTTTTTTGGTTATTTTCCTCCCCCTTTACTGAGATACCTCCTGCTGTTAGTTTTCGGCACTATTTATCAATTCCTCTTCTTGTAGTATTTTGCTCAAAATGCTTTGCAGTGCTGGTTTTCTGGCTGCGAATTCTTTTAGCTTTTGTTTATTGTGAAAGACTTTAATTTCGTTTTCAAATCTGAACCTTAATTTTGCTGGATACAGTATTCTTGGTTGGAATCCATTATTTTTCAGCATTTGAAATACATTGTTCAAGGATCTTCTCGCTTTCAAAGTCTGTGATGAAAAATCAGTCATTAACCTAATTGGTTTTCCCCTGAATGTAATCTGCCTCCTTTCTCTTATAGTGTTTAATATTCTCTCCTTGTTCTGTATGTTGGCTATCTTCATAATTATATGTCTTGGAGTTTGTCTATTATGATTTTGAATGTTTGGGGTCCTGTAGGCTTCCAGGATTTGACAATCCGATCCATCTTTCATCTCTGGGATGTTTTCTAGAATTATTTTATTTAATATGTTCTCCATTCCTTTGGTTTGAATCTCTATGCCTTCTTCTATCCCAATGACTATCATTTTTTATGACATCCAATATCTCTTGAATAGATTGCTAGTGGGATTTAAGCCTCTTTTCTGTGTTGATTATATTCTTTTCAAGTTGATAAACTTTGTCTTCATTATCTGATATTCTGACTTCTGCTTGATCTAGTCTATTTGTAATATTCTCGTTTGAGTTTTTAATTTGGTTAATACTTTCCTGCATTTCTAGTATTACTGTTTGATTTCTTTTAAGATCTCTATCTCCTGGTAAAGCTCGTTGTTTGCCATTTGAGTTTGTTTGTTTAATTCATTTTCAAAATATACTTTTATTGCTTGGACTTGCTGCCTCATGTCTTCTCTAAAATTCCTTTCCATCTGAGTTAGGAATGCCTTAAGTTCTTTCCCTATCCCTGTTTCTGATGCTTCTAGGTCCTCCTGTAGAATTAAGTTGTCCTGCATTGTTTGTACTCCTTTCTTTCCCTTGTTTTTTCATGATGCTCATGTTACTTTCCAGCTCTATTTGATTGCTGTGTTTCTGTTTTATTCTATAGATTTGTTTCGGTGTTGTGTATCTCTGTTGTCTCTCCTTTGTGTTGGTAGACTATGCCTGCTAAAGTGGATTCCACTTGTAGGGAATTCCGAAGGCCGAGCTCCAGTGACGTCACCCCTCTGCTTTGGCGGGCCCAGGCTCCTTGCCGAAATGTTCGAATACGGGGATGGAACTGGACTGTCTCCAGTTGGTTTCAGCTCTAGGTCACTGGCGGGTGGGCAATCACTAGCCACCCAGTGGCGCAGTCGGTCTCCTGCGCGCCGGTGTTCTCCAGACGCCCAGTCACGCGGACAGCAGGTGGACTGTCACCTGCGCTTCTGTGTTCTCCAGCTTCCCAGTCACAAGAGCCTGGCCTCTAGTCCCCTGGTTTCTCCTGCTAGTCCTGGTTTCTCCTGCTAGACTAGATTTCCCCTGAGTGATGCTTCTCTGCAGTTCAATCTGTATTCTGGGCCTGTCATTTGTTGGGTGTGGAGGGTGTCTATTGGAACCCAGACACTCTATTGTTTTGAGGATCAGTCAGACCGGATCTCCGGTTGCACATTTGGCTCGTTTTTCAGACCCAATTACCAGATCTCAGTGCTAAAAATCTTTCTTATAGGTTTTGGTGCACCCCCATTTTGCTGTAAGTTCTTAACAAGATAGTTTTTTGTGGTTCTATCTCATTATTCACCTGTGCAGTGGCGCATTACACTGGGTGTGATGCACTCTATTCGTGGCCATCAGGCAATGATGAAATATTATGCTTTGTATGCAGCATTTACTGAAGTTAGTTTTCAGTATTAGGAAACAAATATGTATTTCAGGTGAATGAATAATCTGAATTTCTGAGAATAATCTTGTGAAAAGTTGATTATAAATCCACATACGTGAATATGAATGATTTTAGGGAGTGTATAATAAGACACATATATTTCATATTTTGAAAAATCTGGAGAGTGATATATATATATATATATATATATATATATATATATATATATATACACACAGAAACACACTCACAGACATTAAAAAGTAGCAATATATATGCCAATCGAAATTCAAAATGAAATATATATCCTTCACATATCCAAAAAAATACATTTTACTGAAAATGGATTTATGTATAATGTTGTTCAACTAGGAGGCTCACCCATAGGTTGAAATTTCAGTTCCAAAAGGGTTTAGGAGGAGTGATCTCTTCTCACAATTTGTATCTGCCAAGTCAGCCACCTCAGAAGAAAGTCTGTGTGATACCAGGTAGTATTCTATATGAGCATATAAAAATACATGTGCTGAATAGGTGACAGAGAAAGGGGAGAGGAATTCACATATTTGTTAACGTTAAAAACACATGGAGAAATATTTCAATAAACATTGACTATATTTATAACTCCAACCCCATATAATGCAAAAGGGAAGTCCAAGTATACACCATGCTTTCTCTGAACTGTTTGTATTTCCATTCTGTTAGGGTTACTATTCTCCATCATATTAGGATTAGTAGTCAGAGTCTAGTAGGTTATGGATTAGTGTCAGAGATTCAGTATTTCGAATAGAAAATAGGAAAATAAACCCATTGTGTTTGCAAATATGTGTGATACAAAAATCTTCCCACTCTCATTCAGAACAATGCCTTGACATTACCTTCTCCCCTAATAAGACACAATTAGAGGAGAAGAGTTAGAAAATCTGTGAATACATATCTGGAATGGAATATTCTCGGTGTTCACAAGCTTGGAGGTGGTAGAGGAGTTTCCAAAAGTAAGGGACAGGGTAAACACTCCACAAACATGGAGCTCTGCAGGCCTAAAGACATATTGAGAAACTGCCTCTGAGTTTGGGCACTTAAAATGTATGTTGTGGTCTGAAGCTTTAGCTTCCTCTATAGTGAGAGCATCAAAACTGGTCTGCATCTATGTGACCTGGGGGACATGGTATCTTATTTTCCAATGAACATGAGGCAGCAGTGCTGAATTCTCACTTTGTAGGTAAACTGTGGCAACTGGAGTCTAAGGGTCAATCTGTGTGGACTGTGAAGCTAATTGATCATGCTCTACTTTTCTTAGTAGAGCACTGGGAGTTTGTTATTTGCTTCACAATACAAGGAGTTCAACTTGGTCAGAGTGCTGGAGGGAGTTCTGTCACATGTGGTGCCTCAGGGTCTGCAGGAGAATGCACCAGTCAGGCTTCTATTTCACATAGTTTGACCCCTTGACCATAGCATCCTGATTCTGAACATTGCCCTGAAACCTCTCCATATAACAAGATGCCTTTACATATAAGGGTCTGCTTGCTGCACCATGTCAGTTACAAGCCATTTGGAAGCCAATGGCAGATCTACATGGCCCCAACACAGATGTTTTATCACACACCTGCCCACCACTGTTCTAGGCCCACTACTCAGCAGGCTCCAACTTACTGGCATCTCTGTTCTACACCATTTTTAAGAAACGCAGTCAATCAAGGCACTGTCTGGTATACTCATGATCAGCAAATGGACATCAAAAAGTTCTCCAGTGCCACCTGGTCATGAAAATTTCAAAAATTCCATGGTATTTCTCTAGCCATTTTTCAAGGATGAAGTTGGAGGCACTATGATTTTCAATTCACTCAGGAACCTTTAAATGTTGAGGAAGCTCATTTCAATGAAAGCTCTGGAGAACACTCACAGGCAAGGCTTCCCAAAGGGTCGCCAAAAGGTCACATGAAGCCAGGCCCATTGAGGTCTGCAATGTGAGATCATGTGTGTTTTGCCTCTCAACTATGGCTGCCAAGTCTTTCAGAATAAAATCATGTGATATTCTGGCTGAGATTCCTCGTGCCTTGTGGAAAGCCTTTCTGGGCACAGATCTCAGTTTCAAAGGGCGACTGTCATTCATGGCCTCCTAAAATCCCAACACAACTCATGGCAATAATTCTCTGAGGTCAGTTCCAGAACTCAGTCTCTAAAGGGAATCACACCAGAGTTCAAGACCAGGTGGAGCCAGTCATCTTTTTCAACCGCCACACAAACTTCCAAAATTAAAACCCAAACACTCCCACAAGGCCCTCATCTTCTTCCATATAGATACTCATTATAAACTCTGGCTGGAGGTTTCCATGAGGGATGCAGAACAAGATAGTGTCCAAAGTTAGCTCCCTTGCCCCTCATTTGCCTAAAGTCGGGGTGGCCTGAACACCTTCCTGTGAACCTGGAGTGATCAAATAGTGTGCCGTTAATACTGCTCTGCTTCTCCAATTTGAGGATGACTGACTGTGGGGTTTAGATTCTTTATGTGAATTGGAAGCATGAGAAAATGCAAGCACCTTTGGGCTTGCCTCTCCTTGGCTTTAAAGAATGAATTTGACCCAAAGAATCCCTCTTCTCACTTGATGGAGGTCAGGAACCTTACAGAGGAAGGCAAGAGACTTCATCCGCAATGACTGCTCTTTTGATCATTTTGGTTTTGGATGAACACATGGGATCCATCAGGTGCTGAGAATCTAACCACAGCCTCACACAGGGCCAAGAGGCTGTTTCAGACAAATCCATTTCCAAAGCAATTAAGCAAAGAGCTACAGGTGATGTCCATTCATTTCCATTTGAAATATTTTTTCTTCAGGCTTCACAAAGAATGGGCCTGTGGTAAATACCTTCCTGATATTCAGGGCAACAGAACAATAGGTAAGCAAAAAGCCCAAATCAGGGTTTCTCCACTGAGACTTTCCTGGTCACACTAGCTACCCACTACATGGCCATATAACAGAGCTTTTAGGTGGTAAATATCTTGGACACAAAACCATGAAGCTATTCTGCAGAGTGTCCAGAATTCAGAAAGAAAACAGAAACTTATGAAGATATCAGGTGTTGCCCTTTGATAACAAAAGCCACAGTCCATTTATAAATTGGGCAAGATGAATGCTGGGAAGCTTTCTACTAGACAGGACACATCCTTTGATGCATTCTTATTTCTAATGTCTACAACCACGGACACAGTGGGATACACAGACATAGAAGCACTCGCATTGCAAAACGACTAACTAGAAACAGTCCACGCCAATCCAAACAAACAGTCTTTCCTACCTATTCTCAGAACATGAGACAAGACCATGAACATACACCCACACCCACAAAGGCACCACCTTTGCTCCAAGTAGTTCTGTGATTACCCAGAGTGTCCTCTGAATGGTGGGCCATACTATATTCCCCCCAAATGGCCTGTCGTGTCTCAAATCTGGTCTCCTTGGCCAATTCTGTGAAGTTGTCATTAGCCATGGGTGAGCCACTACCTGCTTTCTCAGGAAAGGCCCCTCTTCAGAGCTTTTCTGGCATTTGAACATCCTCACATCTGTAGGCACTAAGAAAGACTGACTCTGTCCTTGGTAAATTGAAGCAAGTGAGACCACTGGGCCTGGGACTGCGACTGGCTCTGGGTGCCATTCTTCCTGGATCCCAAGTTCAGAGAGTTCCATCAGAAAGGAAGTGAGGTGAGGTCACTTCCTTCAGAAACTGAATGAGGTCACTGCTTTGGCAACAACTTTGTCCAAATAGTTACTTCTAAGGGCCCATGAGATGGAGGCTGTTCCTACTTTCTGTAACACTTTCAAAAGTTAGAATGGTATATCAACCATAGGCACCTGGGAACACCTCTTCACACAGGCCTGGTTTGGTCTATCTTCTCTACATTAAGTTGATAGAGGCTGATACAGACACATCCCTTCATCCTCACCAGGTTGTTTGCCATGGAAGATGACTTTTGCTCTCTCGGGAACTTCACAGCTGCCTACATCTTCTCCAGGGATTATTTCTACATGGACCTTTGATGTTCTCAGCAGGTGGAAGATTCCCTACATTCCGGTATTTAAAGAGAAACTCTGTCCCTCCTCTTCTGTAAAGTTAGATTGAGGTAACAGTGTATATTTAGGGTTAATAACATGTTCGATTTGGGTTAGGAATCTCTCTGCCGGATGAATAATGGTATTGGGAACCTGTGATATTTACAAGAATATATAGGTGAAATATAAGTATGAAAACAGAAATGTAGGTAAGATATGAAGCCAGAAGGGCATTGGGCCCTTGAGTGGGATACTTAGGTTTGAATTATGTTCTGCACATGTGTCTCAGATGAATTGATATAAAATGGCATAGGACCTTTTACCTTGAATGATTGATTGTTGAAGAGAACATCGAGTTAAAAAGTGATAGTCAGTAGGATTAGTAAGATAGTCAGTAGGTTTATAAAGAAGAGTGAGTATAGGATTTGGACCAAAAGTTCTTTAGCAATAGAGTTTCGGGTAGAGAGTGAATGTAAATGTCAGCATATGTGAAGTATGAGTCACAATGATGAACTAGGGAAAATATGTAGGAAAGCAGATATCAATAGAGATATTAGGAAATCAGGCAAAGTGTAAAGTGAGTGATAGAATTAGACATTTCCAACAGGCTTGAGGTTGAACATATAATCTTAGAAAGAAACAAATATGTAGTCATCAATAGGATTGACATTTGAGAGCATTAGGTAACCAGGACATGGTTGTTTTTGGTAATCCATGCTCACTTTCCATTTAGGCTTTGATACAATCATGAGTTTGACCTTTGCTTTTTGTGTCCAGAATATTACTGTGATAAAATGTATTTATAGATAAGGTGACATCAGTATTTCTTCCACCATTTCTGGGAGCAATATTTTGAAGAGGTACAAATTAGTAATGGGGGGACAAATAGGTGTACACTGTGTTTATGAATATAGAGATAATGCATTAATAGACCAGACAGTGAATAAATAACATAACTGGTTCCAACTTTAAATAATGGATTGAATTGAAATGTGAAAATATACAGGAAATTTTATATTGATATACATACATTCATTCCAACCAGTTTTACATCTAATGGTAATATTAATGTTATAGTTTATCATGAAGAGTGTGTGAGTTTAGCTTCAAAATTGATTATGGAAATCGAAAATAATGTGTTTGGAAAGAAGTCTCATGAAAAGACCAGTCAAGTAACATGGAAGAATTCATGTGTTCTGAAGCAGGAAGTGAAACAAATTCTTATTAATTTGCTAACTTGTGGATGAAATATATGTCCTATGATGTGCAAAAACTGAAGAAATACTAATGTACCAGTGTTGAATTAAAATAAAGGTCAAAATAGACATTAAGTCCCATAGGAATCTACTTGCATTGATGTTAAACTGGGTCTGTTACTGTAAAAATATTAGGATTTGTAAGCACCATTGATTGAAGTTAGTTCTCATACTGGGAAACAAATATGTATTTCAGGTAGATGAATATTTCTGAGAATAATCTTGTGAAAAGTTGATTATAAATCCACATACATGAATATGAATGAATTGATGGAGTGTATATAAGAGACATATATTTCATATTTTATAAAATCTGGAGAGTGTGTGTGTGTGTGTGTATATATATATATATATGTATATATATATATATATATATATATATATATATATATATATATATATATATATATATATAGAAAAACACAAAAATACATTAAAAAGTATCAATATATATGCCAAACGTAATTTATCAGTAATATATATCATCCACAGATGAAAATATATTTATTTTACTGAACATGGATTTATGTATAAATTGTTCTACTGGGAAGCTCACCCATAGTTTTAATTTTCAGTTCCACCAGCGTTTACGAGATCTCTTCTCACAACTTGTTTCTGCCCAGTCAGCCAACTCAAAAAAATGTACGTGTGAGACCACGTAGGATTCTATATTTGCATATAAAAATACATGTGCTGAGTAGGCTGCATAGAAAGGAAGACAGGAATTTACATATGTGTTAACATTAAAAACACATGGAGGACTATTTCAATTAAAAATTGAGTAGATTTAGAATACCTACCCTCTATCATGCAAAAAGGAAGTCCAACAATACACCATGCCTGCTGTAAACTGCTTGTATTTTCATTCTGTTTGGGTATTTTTCTCCATCATATTAGGATTAGTAGTCAGAGTCTAGTAGGGTATGAGATAGTGTCAAGAATTCAGTATTTCAAATGGAAAATTGTAAAATGAATCAATGTGTATGCAAATGTGTGCTACACAAAAATTTTCCCACTCTCATTCAGAACAATGCCTTGACATTACCTTCACCCCAAGTAAGACACATTTAGAGGAGAAGAGTTAGACAATCTTTGAATGCATATCTGAAATGAAAAATGTTCAGGAGTTCACAACCTTGGAGTTGGTAGAGGAGTTTCCAAAAGTAAGGGAAAGTGTAAAATCTCCACAAACATGGAGATTTACCAGCCTAAAGACTTCTGGAGAAACTGCCTCTAGGTTGGGCACTTGAAATATATGTTGTTGTCAGGAGCTTTAGCTTCCTTTCTAGTGAGACAATCAAAGCTTGGGCTGCACATCTGTGACCTGGAGGACATGGTTTATAATTCTCCAATGAACATGAAGCAGCAGTGTTGATTTCTCTCTTTGTAGGTAAACTATGGCCACTGGGTCTAAGTGTCTCCCCATGTAGACTGCTAAGCCATTAGGTCATCCTCCACTTTTCAAAACGTTTCTTGATACTGCACTCGGAGTTTGGTATTTGCTTCATGAAATACAAGGAGTTCAACTGGGACAAAGGGCTGGAGGAAGTTCTTTCACGTGTGGTGGGTCAGGGTCTGCAGGAGAATGCACCAACAGGGCTTGTATACCACATAGGTTGCTCCCTTGACCATAGAAACCTGATTTTGAACATTGCCCTGAAACCTCTCTATATAACCAGATGTCTTTACATACAGGATCTGCTGGCTGCACCATGTCAGTCTCAAGCCATTTGGAAGCCAATGGCAGATCCACATGACCCCACCACAGATGTTTTATCACACACTTGCTCACCCCCGCTCTGGGCCCATTACTCAACAGGCTTCAAATGACTGGCATCTCTTTTCTACACCATTTTCATGAAAACCAGTCAATCAACACACTGTCTGGTACACTCATGATCAGCAACTGGACATCCAAATGTTCTCCAGTGCCACCTGGTCAAGGAAATTTCAAAAATTTCATGGTATTTATCTAGCCAATTTTCAAGGATGAAGTTGGAGACACTGTGGGTTTCAATTCATTCAGAAATTATTTAATGGTGAGGAAGCTCATTTCAATGAAAGCTCTGGAGAACTGTCACAGGCAAGGCTTCCCAAAGAGTGGCCAAAAGGTCACATGAAGCAAGGCCCATTGAGGTCTACAATTGAGGTCCATGTGTGTTTTGACTATCAAATATGTCTGACAAGTTTTTCAGAATAAAATTGTGTGATATCCTCCTGAGATTCCCAGTGCTCTGTGGAAAGCGACACTGGGCCTAGATCTCAGTTTCCAAGGGTGACTCTCATGCGTGGCCTCCTAAATCCCAACACAATTCATGGCAATATTTCTCTGAGGTAAATTCCAGAACTCAGTCTCTAAGGGGAATGACACCATAGTTCAAGCCCATTTGGATCCAGTCATCTCTTCCAACCGCCACACGAATGACCACAATTAAAACCAAAACACTCCCACATGGCCCTCATCTTGTTAAATATAGACACTCATCATAAACTCTGGCTGGAGGTTTCCATGCGGGACGCATCCCAAGACAGTGTCCAAAATATTCTCCCTTGCCCCTCATTTGCCTAAAGTCAGGGTGGCCTGGACACCCTTCCTGTGAACCAGAAGTGATCAAATAGGCCTGCCGTTAATACTGCTCTGCTTCTCCAATTTGAGCACTATTGACTCTCAGGTATAGATTTTTTTATGTGATTTGGAGTCACGAGAAAACACAAGCACCTCTGCAGGACTTTGAAAAACTCATTTGACCAAAAGGATCCCTGTCTCACTTGATAGAGGTCAGGTACCTAACAGAGGAAGGCAAGAGACTCATCCACAATTACTGAATTTTTGCCATTATGGTTTTGATTGCACACATGGTATCTATCTTTAGATCCATCATGTGCTGAAAATTTAAGCCACAACCTCATACAGGGCTAGGAGGCTGATTCAAACACATCCCTTTCCAAAGCAAAGAACCACAAGTTATTCCCATTTATTTCCATTTTAAAACTGTTTTGTTCAGGCTTCACAAAGGGGTGGCCTGAGGCAAAGACCTTCCTGACATTCAGGGCAACAGAACAATAGGTAAGCAAATGAACCAAAATATGGGTTCTTCACTGAGCGTTTACTGGTCACAATGATGTCTGAGTTTTCTAAGATGTTCCCATTTCCTATAGCTATCAAGTACATGGCCATGTCACAGAGCTTGGGGGTGGTATGTATCTTGGACACAAAACTATGAGGCTATTCTGGAGAGTGGCCAGAATTCAGGAAGAAAACAGGAACTTAGGAAGTTAGTAGGTGTTGCCCATCCATAAGGAAAGCCACAGTCCATTCATCAACTAGGCCTGATGAATGCTGGAAAGTTTTCCACTAGACAGGACACATACATTGATACATTCTCTTTTCGAATGTCTACAACCATGGACAGAGTGGGATACACAGACATAGAAGCACTCGCCTAGTCAAACGACTTTCTAGAAACAGTCCACTCCAATCAAAACAACAGCCTTTCCTACCTATTCTCAGAACATGAGACAAAACCACAAACTCACACCCACACCCACAAAGGCACCTCCTTAACTCAAGTAGGTCTGTGACTATCCGGAGTGTCCTCTGAATAGTGGGCCATACTATGTTCCCCTAAAATGGCCTGTACTGTCTCAGATCTGGTCTCCTTGGCCAACTCTGTGAAGTTGTCAACAGCCAGCGGTGAACCACTACCTGCTTTCTCAGTAAAGGCCCCTCTTCAGAGCTCTTCAGGCATTTGGCAATCCTCATATCAGTAGGTACCAAGGAAGACTGACTCTGTCCTTGGTAAATCCAAACAAGTGAGACCACTGGGATTGGGACTTGGACTGGCTCTCGGTGCCTGGCTTCCTGGATCCCAAATTCAGAGATTTCCATCACCAGGAAAGTGAGGTGAGGTCACTTCCTTCAGGAACTGAATGAGGTCACTGCCTTGGCAACCACTTTGTCCTACCAGATTCATCCAAGGTTCCCATGAGATGGAGGCTGCCACTACTTCCTGTGACACTTTCACAAGTTAGAATGGTATATCAACCATAGGCACCTGGGAACAGCTCTCCACACAGGCATGGTTTCATCAATCTTCTCTACATTAAGAAAGGAGAGGCTGATTCAGACACATCCCTTAATACTGACCAGGTTGTTTGTCATGGAAGATGACTTTTGCTCTATTAGGTCCTTCATAGCTGCCTGCAACTTCTCCAGGGTATCATTTCTGCTTGTACCTTTGATGTTCTCAGCAGGTGGAAGAGCCCCTACATTACTGTATTGTAAGACAAACTCTCTCCCGGCTCTTCTGTACAGTTAGTTTGAGGGTACAGTGTATGGTTAGAGTAATAACAGGTTTGATTTAGGTTAGAAATCATACTGAGGAATGAACAATGGTATTGGGAACTCGCGATATTTACGAGAATATATAGGTGAAATATAAGTATGAAAACAGAAATCTAGATAAGGTTTGAATCCAAGAAGGGCATTGGGCTGTTGATTGGGATACTTAGCTTTGAATTATATTCTGCACAGATGTCTCAGATAAATTGATATACAATGGCATAGGACCTTGTACCTTGGATGATTGATTGTCAAAGGGAATTTCCAGTCAAAAAGGGATAGTCGGTAGGATTAGGAAGATAGTTGGTAGGTATAGAAAAAAGAGTGAGTATAGGATTTCGAACAAAAGTTCTGTAGCAATAGGGTTTCGGATAGAGAGTGAATGTAAATTTCAGCACATGTAAAGAGTCAGTCACAATGATGAACTCAGGAAAATATGTATGAAAGCAGATATCAATGGAGACATTAGGAAATCAGGAAAAGCATAAAGTGAGGGTTAGTATTAGTCATTTTCAACAGGGTTGAGGTTTAATATATAATCTTAGAAAGCAACAAATATGTAGTCACCAATAGGATTGATTTGCGAGCATTAAGCAACCTGGAAATGGATGTTTTTAGAAATCCATGCTCACTTTCCATTTAGGATTTGGTGAAAGGTTAATAAGATAGGTACTCGTCACTTCCTGTTTTTCTGTATGCTTAACAAAACACTGTTGAAACCTTGAGGACTGTTTGCTAATTTTTTTCCCCAGAATGTGCTGTCCCCGACTGCCAAACAGAGAATGTACACCCTCACTTGTTTGCACGCAAACCGCCCACTCGCCCTGACCCATCAATAAGCTTCCCTCCCTGCCCTCTTCAAGGAAAGTATATAAGCTCTGCTTAAGCTGTTCTCATTGCTCTCTGCTCTATTCAAGTGAGCACTGAGCCCCAGATTGCTAGACTCCCAATAAACCCAGGGTAACTTTTGATGTGGAGGGGACCCCAGTAAACTTTGAAGTGGATACAGGGGCAGTATACTTAGTCCTTAAGGCCCCACTGGGCCCTCTATCAAATAAAAGCTCTCTAGTTCAAAGTGCTAACACCAGTAAATATGGGAATTAGACAACTAAGAAAACCATGGACATGAGGAAAGGAAAAATCCATCACTCCTTCCTAATAATCCCAGAATGCCTGGCCCCATTGATGGGCAGAGATCTGCTCACCAAGCTCCGGGCCAAAATGACTTTTAACCATGAAGGCCCCAAAATGATATTTCTAAATCCTTTAGTATAAACTCCTATATTCACGGCTTTAAATATGTCAGTAGAAGATGAACAGCAACTCTTCACACCCCCCAAGACTGATCAAACAGGCAAGCTACCCCAGAAATGGATAACAGATTACCCAGATGCCTGGAAAAACACTGCTGGGTTAGGACTAGCCATGAAACAACCTCCAAAAACAGTGGAGTTCAAAACCTCAGCCTCCCCAATCAATGTCAAAAAATATCCTCTGAGCAAAAAAGCTAAAGATGGGATAAGGCCCCATATTCAGAAATATCTGGCCTTAGGGTCCTAAGGCCTTGTCAATCATCCTAAAACACTCCCCCGCTACCAGTATAAAAAGCCAGGAGCCGGGGACTATCCCCCATTAAAGACATAAGAGAGACCTACAACAGAGTGTAGGACATTCACCCCAGTGTACCTAATCCGTACAATCTGCTTATCACTCTGAACCCTGAGAGGAAATGGTATACTGTTCTGGACTTAAAAGATGCTTTCTTTTGCTTGCCTCTGCATAAATATAGTCAGTTGCTGTTTGCTTGCTAGTGGGTAGACCCAGAAACTGGAACGTGTGGTCAACTAACTTGGACTAGACTCCCCAAAATGGTTGAAAAACTCCCCCACTCTCTTTGATGAAGCCCTCCAAAGAGATCTCAACAGCTTCAGAACTACGCACCCCGAAGTCACCCAGCTTCAATACGTGGATGACCTGCTACTGGCACCCAACACCAAGGATATCTGTGAATCTGGGACCCAAGCAGTATTATGTGAGCTTCCTCAACTCGGGTATAGAGCTTCTTCCTAAAAGGCCCAAATTTGCCAGCAAGAAGTAATCTTCCTGGGCTATTCCTTTAGGGGCAGTAAACGATGGCTCACTGAGCCCAGAAATCAAACGGTTGTGCAGAAACCACCCCCATCTAACAGCAGACAACACAGAGAGTTTCTTGGGACTGCTGGGTTTTGCAGGTTAAGGATTCCTGTGTTTGGGTCCTTAACTTCTCATTTACACCCGCTGTTAAAGGAGATGCCCAATTCTAATGGACCCCTGAGATCCAGCAAGCTTTTGATAATATCTAAGGACACTGACACTGTACTCCTCAACTTCACTGAGCAAAGCCTGAAATTTCAGAAAGCCCTACACTACGTTAAAAATGTACATCAGTTCACTCACCTTGGTTCAAAGAAATTGCAGGCATTCCTGAAGGATCAAGAACAGAGTTTTCCACTAACCGACTCACAGTGAAAGGAAATAACTGAACAGGTAAAAAAAAGCCTGTCGGGTCTGTCAATAGGTTAATGCTTACCCTTCCAACTTTCCTGCAGGAAAGCACCTACGAGGAACCAGACCAGGACAATTCTGGGAAGTGGACTTTACTGAAATTAAGCAAGCATGGTATGGACTTAAATATCTCCTACTCTTTGTAGATATATTTCAGGATGGATTGAAGCCTCCCCCCCCAAAAAAAAAAGGCACAAATGGTGGTCAAGAAGATCCTGAAAGATATTTTTCCAAGGTACGGCCTGCCTAAGGTAATAGGGTCTGATAATGGACCAGCGTTCATGGCCCAGGTAACTCAGGGGTTAGCCAGGACCCTGGGGATTAATTGGAAGTTACATTGTGCTTATAGACCCCAGAGTTCAGGACAGGTAAAAAAATTAAATAGAACCATTAAAGAGACCTAAACGGAATTAAGCTTAAAGAGTAGCATAAAAGATTGGACTATGCTCCTGCCTTATGCACTATTTCATGCAAGAAATACTCCCTCTGTTTCTTTGTGTAACCTCACCCCCTATGAAATTCTCTATGGGGCCCCATCTCCAGTAAGGGACCTAACCCTAACTCAAAGATCTAACGATCCCTTCCACACCACCTTGCTTGACAGACTTAAAGTTCTGGAAGGAACTCAGCAATACCTGTGGAAACAGCTGGCCACTGCCTACCAACCTGCTGAAGAGGGTACTCCACATCTATATCAAGTAAGAGACTTTGTCTACATAAGACAACATCAGGTGTCATCCCTGGAACCCGGCTGGACAGGACCATACCAGGTGCTACTTATAACACCTACAGTGCTAAAGTTAGACGGAATCACTTCCTGGTTAGTAATTCTCATCTCAAGCCTGTGCCCTGTCCAGAATCTGGCTGAAAAATGAAAAAGACTGGTAACATTTTCAAATTGTATATTCGCCATGTGAATAAGACTATAGACTCTCCAATTGGTCACCAGTAGTCCTAACCCTCATCAACCCGTTCAGCAGCGATGGCTGATCACAAATCCTACTAGACAAGAAGTATGGTCTATCGCACATACAGCCCACTTAGGGACCTGGTGGCCATCTCTCCACCAAGAAATTTGTCAGCTGGCTATACGTCTTTCCTATTGGGAAATCCCTGATGAAGAGGATCCCCAAAAATTCCATTAAATACTTTCCATACAATAGATAATGGAAACAAACATTATGGATGTAGGGACACGCGAGCCAGATGCAGGTTGGCTAGCCTAGATTACTATGTTTGCCTGGCGGACTACCAAAGCCAAAAACAGCCACGACTGTGTGGGGGAAAAGCCAACTTCTTCTGTAAATAATGGGGATGTGAGGATACAGGGGCTACCTGGTGGAAGCAAAACTCCTCATCAAATTCAGTACACAGCATTGGCCATATTACCAGTTAGATAACAAAAACCGATGGCCACCAGAAAGGTCTCTAGATCCTCAAATTTTGCGTGACCTTTTCAACTTCGACAAGTGCTCAAAAGTGTGGAAGGAAATTCCCCTACGTGTAGGCCTTTTCCCTCCTATGCTCAAATCCTGAACTATGCTTCTCCAATAGATACTCACCCGCAGCCTTCTGCCCCAGACTCTCTGCTGTCACTCCCACATCAGCAACCTGATTTCTCAGCTCCAGTTACTAGATCAAAAACCCAAATTTCCGTCGGTTCTCAGACCATTGCCCCTTGCTGAGCTTGCAGGTACTGAGGTACCCTTCCACCCACTCACTCCTCTCTCCTCCTGTCAGTGCCCACACCGGGTCCCACCAGGTCCTCTTACCAGCTAACCCAAAGCTCAAACCAGCTAAGGAGTGCCCTCAGACGCCTATCAAAGATGTAATTAAAATGGCCTTTAAAGTTGCTTTGTCATCACTGAAAACAGGTTACTAAGAATTTAAAGTCCCTCACAGGCTTTTTGGGATACTCACTCCCGTCTTCCCCTCTGCTCTACCTGTTCTACTGCTCAAGTTTTGTTGCCAGGAAAATCCCAAACCCCTTTCCCATAATTCTTTTATATCTCTTTTTCCTCATCCTCAGATCCACGGAGCTGCTCTCATCCCCTGCCTTCCCTGTCTTCCCCTCTGTATCAGGCCCACAGAAAAGTCTTAAATGACCTTCTCCAGAAGTCTTCACCATGGCTGACTTTAAGCCTTTCAGCAACACAGTTCCTATAAAAGAGTTCAATGTAGATAAACTTCCTCTATTCGTGTTGCTCTGTTCTACTTGGCCACTGGCTGGAAAAATCAGCACTCCTAAGCTAGACACCCCCTTAGTAGTTTTTAACAAAATATATGAAGAAGGCCTCTGCCCTAGAGCTGGGGCTTCATAGAGATGGCTATATTTCTAAGATATAGAAGTTACCAACTGGGCTTCATGGTAACAGCTGGCAGGGAGGAAAAGAAAAAAAAAGAAGAAAAAAGCTCTCCCCCTCCCAGGTGTCCTTAAGAAGTTAACTTTCCCAGAACAGAGGAAAAAAAAAAACAGAAACAAAAACTGCTTTTTGTGAACTTCTGCAGACTGTGAACTTCTGAGCCCCTTCCCTTACATGCTGGGTACAAAATTGTGAAACAACCTAAACTTTGGGTTCAGGGATTAATTGATTACAACAGAAGCAATGCCCTCTAAATCCGGATGCAACCAAATAAGACTGTTTCCCTGTCTTCTGTGCTATCTTAGGTACCTTGCCTTGTCCATCTCTACAGCAGTACAATTCTATACACTTAAACATTGTTTATGTTTTCATAAAATGGTCAACAGATGTGATTAATTATGTAATGGTGCAGATGTTTTCCAGAGTGCTCTATCATGACGCAGGTACATTTAAATATCAAATAGGGGGGCAAACAACCCGGTTCTGCCAGGAACCTGTATCCCTCACTTTAGTCATCCTATTATGAATAGGAGTTGCTGCAGGGGTGGGCACAGGAACCACTGCCCTGGTCCATGGGACACAACAAATGACCCAATTAGAAGCAGAAATAGACCAAAACTTAAAGATATTAAAAACCTCCTTCACAGCTTTACACGAATCTTTAACCTCTCTCTCTGAAGTTATTTTACAGAACAGTCGAGGGTTGGACCTCCTCTTCATGAGAGAAGGGGCCTTCGTCCTGCATTGAGGGAAGAATGTTGTTTTTATGCCGACCATACTGGAGTTGTAAAAGAATCTATGATTAAATTAAGAAGATGCCTTGAAGAGCATCAACAAGAGAGAGAGGCCCAAAAAGGTGGTTTGAGTCTTGGTTCACAAAGCCCCCTCATTAACTACATTTTCATCAGCCCTGGCCAGTCCATTAATAATCCTCATATTATTGGTAATTGTAGGACCCTGTTTGATCAACCGTGTAGTTTCCTTTCTCCATGCTCAAATTGGACAAGTTAAACTTATGGTAATCAGAAAACAATATACCACACTAGTAAACATAAAATGTGACACCCCCAATGATCATTTTTATGATTAAAAGTAACCAAAAGAAGAAGTGGGGAATGAAAGGTTAATAAAATAGGTACTTGACACTTCCAGTTTTTCGGTATGCTTAACAAAACACTGTTGATGTCTTGAGAACTGTTTGCTAATCTAGTTCCCTGAAAGTGCTGTACCCAACTGCAAAACTGCAGAATGTACTTCCTCACCCATTTGGACGCAAACCGCCCACTCGCCCTGACCCATCAATAAACTTTCCTATCTGCCCTCTCCAAGGAAAGTATATAAGCTCTGCTTAAGCTGTTCTCAGGACTCTGTGCTCTATTCAAGGGAGCTCTGACCCCAGCATGCTGGACCCCCATAAATCCTTGGCTGTTGCATGAGACAGTCTCTGGTAGTCTCTTCCTCCGACACTCGCCTGACCTTTACATTGGTAAAATAATAAGTGTCATCTTTGCTTTTTGTGTCCAGAATATTACTGTGATAAAATGTATATGTAGATAAGGTGACGTGAGTATTTCTTCCACCATTTCTGGGAGCAATATTTTGAAGATGTATAAATTAGTATTGGGGGTACAAATAGGTATATCCTGTGACTCTGAATATAGAGATAATGCATGAATAGACCATAATGTGAATAAATAATACAATGGGTTCCAAATTTAAATAATGGATTCCATTGATATCTGAAAATATACAGGAAATCTTATATTGATATACATACATTCATTTCAACCACTAATACATCTAATGGTAATATTAGGATTATGGTTTATCATGAAGAGTGTGTGAGTTTTGCTTCAAAAGTGATCATGGAAATTAAAAATAATGTGTTTGGAAAGAAGTCTCATGAAAAGCCCAGTCAAGAAACCTAGAGGAATTTATGTGTTCTGAAGCAGGAAGTGATGAAAGTGAAACAACTGCCTATAAGTTTGCTAACTTGTGGATGGAATATATATCCTATCATGTGCATAAATTGAAGAAATAGTATTGTACCAGTGCTGAATAAAAATGACCTTCAAAATACACATCATGTCCCACTGGAATCTACTTGCATTGATGTAAAACTGGGTCAGTTACTGTAAAAATAATAGTATTTGTATGCAAAATAAACTGAAGTTAGTTTTAAGTACTGGAAACAAATATGTATTTCAGGTGGATGAATATTTCTGTGAAAAATCTTGTGAAAAGTTGATTATAAATCCATATACATGAACATGAATGAATTTAGAGAGTGTATATAAGACACATATATTTCTGGAGAGTATATATACATACATACATATATATATATATATATATATATATATATATATATATATACACACACACACACACACACACATACACACACACACACAAAATACACACACACACACAGAGACATTAAATTAGCAATATATATGCCAATCGAAATTTATCATGATATATATATCATCCACAGATGCAAAAATATTTCTTTAATTGAACATGGATTTATGTATAATGTTGTTCAACTAGGAAGCTCACCTATAGGTTGAATTTTCAGTTCCAACAGTGTTTAAGAGGAGTGATCACTTCTCACAAATTGTATTTGCCCAATCAGCCACCTCACAAAAATGTACATGTGATACCAGGTATGATTCTATATGTGCATTTAAAAGTACATGTGCTAAATAGGATACAGAGAAAGGGAGACAGGAATTCACATATTTGTTAACCTTAAAAACACATGGAGAACTATTTAAATTAAATATTGACTAGATTTATAACACCTACCATTAATCATGCAAAATACCAGTACAACTATACACTATGATTTCTCCTAACTGCTTGTATTCCTATTCTGTTTGTGTTATTTTTCTCCATCATATTAGGAGTAGTAGTCAGAGTCTAGTAGGGTATGGGTTCATGTCAGAGATTCAGTATTTTGAATGGAAAATTGTAAAATGAATGCAATGTGTATGTAAATATGTGCTACAAAAAAATGTTCACACTCTCATCCAGAACATTGCCTTGACATTGCCTTTGTTCCGAGTAAGACACAATTAGAGGAGAAAAGTTAGAAAATCTGTGAATATATATCAGGAATGAAAAATGCTCAGGAGTTCACAACCTCCGAGGTGGTAGAGGAGTTTTCAAAAGTAAGGGACAGGGTAAACATTTCTCAAACATGGAGCTCTGCTGGTGTAAAGACTTCTTGAGAAACTTCCTCTGAGGTTGGGCACTTAAAAATATATGTTGTTGTTAGGAGCTTTAGCTTCCTTTGTTGGGAGACCATCAAATCTGGGTGTGCAACAATGTGACCTGGAGGATATTGTTTCTAATTTTCCAATGAACATGAGGCAGCCATGCTGAATACTCTCTTTGTAGTTTAACTATGGTCACTGGGTTGTAAGTGTCTCCACGTGTGGACTGTGAAGCCATTTGGTCATTCTCCAATTTTCGTGGTGTTTCTCACAGGTGCACTGGGAGTTTGGTATTTGCTTCATGAAATACAAGGAGCTAAACTGGGACACAGTGCTGGAGAGAGTTCTGTCCCGTGTGGAGGGTCACGGTCTGCATGAGAATGCACCAACCAGGATTCAATTCCACATAAGTTGCCCCCATTTCCATAGCAACCTGATTCTGAACATTGCCCTGAAACCTCTCTATATAAAAAACACCTTTGCATAGAAGGGTCTGCTGGCTGTACCATGTCAGTCAGAAGCCTTTGGGAAGCCAATGGCAGATCCACATGTCACCACCACACATGTTTTATCACACACCTTCACACCACTGCTCTAGGCCCACTAATGAGCAGGATCCAACTTACTGGCATCACTGTTCTACACAAATTTCATGAAACCCAGTAAATCAAGGCACTGTCTGGTACACTCATCATCAGCAACAGGACATCCAAAAGTTCTCCAGTGCCACCTGGTCATGGGAATTTCAAAAATTTCATGGTATTTATCAAGCCATTTGTCAAGGATGAAGTTGGAGGCTCTGGGGGTTTCAATTCATTCAGGAACCATTAAATGTTGAGGAAGCTCATTTCAATGAAAGCTCTAGAGAACACTCACAGGCAAGGCTTCCCAAAGAGTAGCCAAAAGGTCACATGAAGCCAGGCCCATTGAGGTCTACAATGTGAGGTCCATGCGTGTTTTGACTCAACTGTGGCTGCAAAGTCTTTCAGAATAAAATCATGTGATATCCTGGCTGAGATTCCCAGTGCTCTGTGGAAAGCCACTCTGGGCCTAGATCTCAGGTTCCAAGGGCAACTCTCATGCATGGCCTAGTAAAATTCAAACACAATTGATGACAATGCTTCTCTGAGGTCAGTTCCAGAACTCAGACTCTAAGGGGAATCACACCAGAGTTAAAGCCCAGGTAAACCCAGGCATCTCTTCCAACTGCCACACAACTTACCACAATTCAAAACAAAATTCTCCCACACGGCCCTTATCTTCTTCCATGTAGACCCTCATCATAACCTCTGGATGGAGTTTTCCATGAGGGACACAGACCAAGACAATGTCCAAAATAACCTACCTTTCCCCCGATTTGCCTAAAATCAGTGTGGCCTGGAAACCCTGACTGTGAACGAGGAGTGATCAAATAGGTCTGCCATTAATACTGCTTGGCTTCTCCAATTTGAGGCCTACTGACTGTGGGGTTTAGATTCTTTATGTGAATTGGAGTAATGAGAACACCCAAGCACGTATGGGCTAGCCTCTGCAGGGCTTTGAATAACTCACTTGACCCAAATGATCCCTATTCTCACTTGATAGATGTCAGGAACCTTTGAAAGGAAGGCGAGAGTCTTCATCCACAATGACAGCTCTTTTGGCTATTTTGGTTCTGTATGCATCCATGGGATCTTTCTTTAGATCCATCAGGTGCTGAGAATCTAAGCCACAGCCTCACACAGGGCCAAGAGGCTGATTCAGACACACCCCTTTCCAAAGCAATTAAGCAAAGAGCCCTAGGTGATGCCCATTCATTTCCATTTGAAAACTGTTTTCTTCAGGCTTCACAAATTGGTGGCCCTAGGCAAAGAACTTCGTGACATTCATAGCAACAGAATAATAGGTAAGCAAAAGGAGTGCATATCCCACTTGAATCAAAGTGTGAAATATGATATATCAAGAACTATGTAATTTTTTGAACAACCTACAATAAAAATTAATTAAAAAAAAAAAGGCCCAAAGCAGGGTTTCTCCACTGAGATTTAGTGGTCACACATATTTCTGATTTTTCTGAGATGCTCACAATTCACTTGAGCTATCCAGTACATGGCCATGTCACAGAGCTTGGAGGTGGTACATACCTTAGAGAAAAAACCATGAGACTATTCTGGAGAGGGGCCAGAATTCTGGAAGAAAACTGTAACTTAGGAAGATTGCAGGTGTTACCCATTGATAAGGCAATCTGAACTCCATTCATAAATTAGGCAGGATGAATTCTGGGAAGCTTTCTACTAGACAGGACACATCCATTGATGCATTCTTTTTTTCTAATGAGTACAACCACGGACACAGTGAGGTAAACAGACATAGAAACACTCGCCTTGTCAAATGACTTACAATAAACAGTTCATTCCACAGCACATAAAGCGCCTTGCCTACCTATTCTCAGAAAATGAGACAAAACCACAAACCAACACCCACAAAGGCAGCTCCTTCCCCCAAGAAGGTCTGTTACTATCCGGAGTGTCCTCTGACTGGTGGGCCATATTATTTTCCCCCTAAATGGCCTGAAATGTCTCAGATCTGGTCTCCTTGGCCAACTCTGTGAAGGTGTCAGGACCCAGAGGTGAGCCACTACCTGCTTTCTCAGGAAAGGCCCCTCTTCAGAGCTTTACTGGCATTTTGCAATCCTCACATCAATAGGTACCAAGAAAGACTTACTCTGTCCTTGGTAAATCCAAACAAGTGAGACCACTGGGACTGGGACTGGGACTGACTCTGGGTGCCTGGCTTCATGAATCTCAAGTTCTGAGATTTCCTTCACTAAGGAAGTGATGTGAGGTCACTTCCTTCAGGAACTGAATGAGGTCACTGCCTTGGCAATCACTTTGTCCAACCAGTGGCTTCCAAGTCTCACATGAAAAGGAGGCTGTCCCTAATTCCTGTGACACTTTCACAAGTTAGAATCTTATATCAACCATAGGCACCCGGGAACAGCTACCCACACAGGCCAGGTTTGGTCCATCTTCTCTACATTAAGAATAGAGAGGCTGATTCAGACAGAAACCTTCATCCTGACCAGGTTGTTTGCCATTGAACATGACTTTTGCTCTCTCAGGTCCTTCATAGCTGCGTATATATTCTCCAGTGATCATTTCAGCATGGAACTTTGAGGGTCTCAGTAGGTGGAAGACCCCCTACATTTCTTTACTGTAAGACCAACTCTGTCCCTTCCCTCTGTAAATTTAGATTGAGGGAACAGTGTATGGTTAGGGTTAACAACATGTTTTATTTGTGTTAGGAATCATTCTGCTGGATGAATAATGGTATTGGGAACCTGAAATATTTATAAGAATATGTATTTGAAATATAAGTATGAAAAGAGAAATCTAGGTAAGATTTGAAGCCAGGAAGGGCATTGGGCCCTTGATTATGATATTTAGCTTTGAATTACATTCTGCAATGTGGTCGCAGGTAAATCTACATACAATGGAATAAAACCTAGTACCTCAGATGCCTGAATGTCGAAGAGAACATCCAGTCAAAAAGGGATAGTCAGTAGGATTAGGAAAATAGTAGGTTTAGGTTGAAGAGTGAGTCTTTGAGTTGGAAATATAGTTCTTTAGCAATAGGGTTTCGTTTAGAGACTGAATGAAAATATCAGCACATATGAAGAGTCAGTCACAATGATGAACTGGGGAAAATATGTAGGAAAGCAGATATAAAACAGAGACATTAGGAAATCAGGCAAAGTATAAAGTGAGTAACAGGATTAGACATTTTCAACAGGGTTGAGGTTGAATATATGATATTAGAAGAAACAAATATGTAGTCACCAATAGGATTGAAATTTGAGAGCATTAGGCGACCTGGACATGGATGGTTTTAGTAATATATATTCACGTTCAATTTAGGTTTTGGTACAATCATAAGTGTTACCTTTACATTTGTGTCCAGAATATTACTGTGATAAAAATGTATATGTAGATCAGGTGATATGAGTATTTCTTCCACCATTATGGGGAGCAATATTTTTACAACCTATAAATTAGTATTGGGGAAAAAAATAGGTGTACCCTGTTTTGATGAATATAGAGATGATGAATGAATAGACCAAACTGTGAATAAATAATATAACTGGACCCAACAATAGAAATTGGAATTGGAATAAATTGATATCTGAAAATATACAGGAAATCTTATATTGATATTGGCATACATACATTCATTACAACCAGTTGTACATCTAATGGTAATATTAGTGTTACGGTTGATCATGAAGAGTGTGTGAGTTTTGCTTCAAAATTGATTATGCAAATCGGAAATAATGTGTTTGCAAAGAAGTCTCATGAAAGACCAGTCAAGAAACATGGAGGAATACATGTGTTCTGAAGCAGGAAGTGATTGAAAGTGAATCAAAAGTTTTAAATTTTGAAATTTTGGATGAAACATTTATCCTTTGATGTGCATAAACTGAAAAAATAGTACTGTACCAGTGTTGAATAAAAATGAATGTCAAAATACACATCATGTCCCATAGGAATCTACTTGCATTGATATTAACCTGGGTAAGTTACTGCAGAAATATTAGGATTTGTATGCACCTTTCATTGAAGTTAGTTTTCAGTACTAGTAAACAAATATGTGTTTCAGGGGGATGAATATTTCTGAGAATAATCTTGTAAAAATTTGATTATAAATCCACATACATGAATATGAATGTATTTAGGGAGTGTATAATAAGACACATATATTTTATATTTTAAAAAATCTGGAGATTGTATATATATATATATATATATATATATATATATATATATATACACACACACAAACACAAAACACACACAGACATTAAAGAGTAGCAGTATATATGCCAATCGAAATTCATGGTGAAATATATATCGTCCACTGATCCAAAAATATTAATTTTACTGAACATGGATTTATGAATAATGTTGTTCAACTAGGAAGATCACCCATAGGTTGAATTTTAAGATCCAACAGCATTTACGAGGAGTTATCTCTTCTCATAATTTTTATCTGCCACGTCAGCCTCCAAACAAGTATGTACATGTGATACCAGCTAGGATTCTATATGTGCATATAAAAATACATTTGCTGAATAGGCTACAGAGAAAGGGAGATAGAAATTCACATATTTGTTAACTTTAAAAACACATGGATAACTATTTCAATTAAAAATTATCTAGATTTATAACACCTACCCTACATAATGCAAAAGGCAAGTCCAACTATACACCATGCCTTCTCTGTACTGCTTGTATTTCTATTCTGTTTGGGTTATTTTTCTCCATCATATTAGGATTAGTAGTCAGAGTCTAGTAGGGTATGGGTTAGTGTCAGGGATTCAGTATTTTTAATGGGAAATTGGAAAATGAATCCAATGTGTATGCAAATATGTGCTATACAAAAATCTTCCCACTCTCATCCACAACAATGCCTTGACATTACCTTCACCCCAGGTAAGACACAATTAGAGGAGAAGAGTTAGAAAATCTGTGAATGCAAATCTGGAATGGAATATGCTCAGGAGTTCACAACCTTGGAGGTGGTAGAGCAGTTTCCAAAAGTAAGGGACATGGTAAACACTCCACAAACATTGAGCTCTGCTGGCCTAAAGACTTCTTGAGAAACTGCCTCTGAAGCTGGGCACTTGAAATATATGTTGTATTAAGGAGTTTTAGCTTCTTTTGTAGTGAGACCATCAAAGCTGGGTCTGCATCTATATGACCTGGAGAACATGGATTCTTATTTTCAAATGAACCTGAGGCAGCAGTGCTGAATTCTCTCTTTGTAGGTAAAGTGTGGCCACTGGAGGCTAAGTTTCATCCCGTGTGGACTGTGAAGCCATTTGGTCCTCCTCAAATTTTTGTGGTGGTTCTTGCTGCTGCACTGGGGCTTTTGGTTCTTGCTGCTGCACTGGGCTTTTTGAACAACAAGTTCAACTGGGACACAGTGCTAGAGGGAGTTCTGTCACGTGTGGTGGGTTAGGGTCTGCAGGAGAATGAAACAACCAGGCTTCTTTCTCACATAGCTTGCACCCTTGACCATATCAACCTGATTCTGATCATTACCTTGAAAGCTCTCCAAATAAAAAGATGCCTTTACAAATAAGGGTCTGCTGGCTGCACCATGTCAGTCACAAGCCATTTGGAAGCAAATGGGCTAATCACATGGACCCACCACAGATGTTTTATCACACACGTGGCTACCACTGCTCTAGGCCCACTACTCAGCAGGCTCCAACTTACTACCATCTCTGTTCTACATTATTTTTATAAATTCCAGTCAATCAAGGCACTCTCTGGTACACTCATGATCAGCAGCAGGACATCCAAAGATACTCCAGTGCCACCTGGTCATGGGAATTTCAAAAATTTCAAAGTATTTATCTAGCCATTTTTCAAGGATGTAGTTGGGAGGCACTGTGGCTTTCAAGAACCATTAAATGTTGAGGAAGCTCATTTCAGTGAAACTCTGGAGAACTTTCATAGGCAACGCTTCCCATAGAGTGGCCAAAAGGTTACATGAAGCCAGGCCTATTGAGGTCTACAATGTGAGTTCCATGTGTGTTTTGACTCTCAAGTATGGCTGCCAAGTCTTTAAGAATAAAATCATGGGATAATTTGGCTGAGATTCCCAGTGCTCTGTGGAAAGCCACCCTGGACCTTGATCTAAGTTTATAAGGGCGACTCTCATGCATGGCTTCCTAAAATCCCAACTCGATTCATGGCAATACTTCTCTGAGGTCACTTCCAGAACTCAGTCTCTAAGGGGATTCACACCAGAGTTCAAACCCAGGTGGACCCAGTCATCTCTTCCAACTGCCACACAAATAACCACAATTAAAACCAAAATAGTCCCACATGGCTCTCATCTTCTTCCATATAGACACTCATCATAACCTCTAGCTGGAGGTTTCTATGAGGAGCGCAGGACAAGACAGTGTCCAAAATACGCACTCTTGCTCGTCATTTCCATAAAGTCAGAGTGGCCTGGACACCCCTTCTGTGAACCAGAAGTGATCAAAAAGGCCTACCATTAATACTGCTCAGCTTCTCCAATTTGAGGCCTACTGACTGTGGGGTTTAGATTCTTTATGTGCATTGGGGTCATGAGAAAACCCAAGCACCTATTGGCTAGCCTCCGCAGGGCTTTGAAGAAGTCATTTGACCCAAAGGATTCCTATTCTCACTTGATAGAGGTCAGGAACCTTACAGAGGAAGGCAAGAGATTTTATCCACAATGACTGCTCTTTTGGCCATTTTGGTTTTGGATGCACACATGGCATCTTTCTTTAGATCCATCAGGTGCTGAGAATGCAAGCCACAGCCTCACACACAGCCAACAGACTGGCTCAGACACATCCCTTTCAAAAGCAATTACTCAAAGAGAGACAGGTGATGCTCATTCATTTCCATTAGAAAACTGTTTTATTCAGGTTTCACAAAGTGGTGCCTTAGGCAAAGACCTTCCTGACATTCAGTGCTACAGAACAATAGGTAAGCAAAGGCCCAAAGCAGGGATTCTCCACTGAGACACTCATGATCACACAGATATCTGAGTTTCCTGAGATTCTCGCCATTCCCTTCAGCTATCCAGTACACGGCCATGTCACAGAGCTTTGAGGTGCTACATATCTTGGTCACAAAACCATGAGTCTATTCTGGAGAGTGGCCAGAATTCAAGAAGAAAACAGAAACTTAGGAAGACAGCAGGTCTTGCCCATCAATAAGGCAAGCCTCCGTCCTTTCATAAATTGGGCAGGATGAATGTGGGGAAGCTTTCTCCTAGACAGGACACATCCATTGATGCATTTTCTTTTGTAATGTCTACAACCATGGACACAGTTGGATACACAGACATAGAAACACTTGCTTTGTCAAATGACTTACTAGAAACAGTCCATTCTAAACCAAAGAAACCGCCTTTCCTACCTATTCTCAGAGCATGAGACAAAACCACATACACACACTCATTCCCACAAAGGCACCTTTTTCCCCCAAGAGGGTCTGTGACTATCAAGAGTGTCCTCTGCCTTGTGGGCCATACTATGTTCCCCCGAAATGGCTTCTCTATTCTCAAATCTGGACTCCTTGGCCCACTCTGTGAAGTTGTCAGGAGCCAGCGGTGAGCCAATACCTGCTTTCTCAGGAAAGACCCCAATTCATATCTTTCCTGGCATTTGGCCATCCTCACAACTGTAGATACCAAGAAAGATTGACTCTCTCCTTGGTAAATCCAAAAAGTGAGAGTTCTGTGACTGTTATTGGGCCTGACTCTGGCTGCCTGTTTTCAGGGATCCCAAGTTCAGAGAGTTCCATCACCAAGAAAGTGAGGTAGGTCACTTCCTTCATGAAGTGAATGAGCTCACAGCCTTGGCAACCACTTTGTCCTAACAGTTGCTTCCAAGGGTCCCATGAGATGGAGGCTGCCCCTACTTCCTGTGACACTTTCACAAGTTAGAATGGTATATCAACCATTGGTACCGGGGAAAAGATCTCCACACAGGCCTGGTTTGGTCCATTTGCTCTATATTAAAAAGAGAGAGGCTTATTCAGACACATCCCTTCATAGTGACCAGGTTGTTTGCCATGGAAGCTAACTTTTGCTCTCTCAGGTCCTTCATAGCAGTCTACATCTTTTTCGGGGATCATTTCTGCATGGATCTTTGATATTCTCAGCAGGTGGAAGATCCCCAACATTCCTCTTTTGTAAGACCAACTCTGTCCCTGCACTGCTCTAAAGTTAGATTGAGGGAACAGTGTATGATTAGGGTTAATAATATGTTCAATTTTGGTTAGCAATCATTCTGCTGGATGAATAATGGTATTGGAAACCTGTGATATTTACAAGAATATATAGGTAAAATATAACAGAAATCTAGGGAAGATTTGAAGCCAAGTAGGGCATTGGGCCGTTGAGTGGGATACTTAGCTTTGAATTATATTCTGCACAGATGTCTCAGATAAGTCAATATACAATGAAATTGGATCTTGTACCTCGGATGATTGAATAACAAACAGAACATCTAGTCATAAAGGAATAGTCCGTAGGATTACCAAGGTAGTCAGCAGGTTTATAAAGAAGAGTGAGTATAGGATTTGGACCAAAAGTTCTTTACAAATAGGGTTTCGGGTAGAGAGTGAATGTAAATGTCAGCACATGTGAAGAGTCAGTCACAATGATGAACAGGGGAAAATATGTAGGAAAGCAGACATAAATAGAGACATTAGGAAATCAGCAAAAGTATAAAGTGTGTAATTGGTTTAGACATTTTCAACAGGGTTGAGTTTGAATATATAATCTTAGGAAGAAACAAATATGTTGTCACAAATAGGATTGAATTCGAGAGCATTAGGTAACCAGGACTTGGATGTTTTTTTGTAATCCATGTTCACTTTCCATTTAGGCTTTTTTAAAATCATAAGTGTGACCATTGCATTTTGTGTCCAGAATATTATTGTGATAAAATGTATGTGTAGATCAGGTGACATGAATATTTCTTCCACCGTTTCTGGAGCAATGTTTTGTAGACGTATAATTTAGTATTTGGGGTACAAATAGGTGTACCCTGTGTCTATGAATATGCAGATTATGCATGAATAGACCATACTGTGTATAAATAATATAACTGGTTCCACTTTAAATAATGGATTGAATTGATATCTGAAAATATAAAAGAAATCTCATATTGATATGCAATCATTCATTCCAACCACTTATACATCTAATGGTAATATTAGGGTTATATTTTATCCTGAAAAGTGTGTGAGTTTTGCTTCAAACGTGATTATGGAAATCAAAAATAATGTGTTTGGAAAGAAGTATCATGAAAAGAATAGTCAAAAAACCTGGAGGAATTCATGTGTTCTGAAGCAAGAAGTGATTGAATGTGAAACACATGCATATAAATTTGCGAACTTTTGAATGAAATATATACAGTATGATGTGCATAAGCTGCAGAAATAGTAATGTAGCAGTGTTGAATAAAAATGAACATCAAAATACACATCATGTCCCCTAGGAATCTACTTGCATTGATATTAATCTGGGTCAGTTACTGTAGACATATTAGGATTTTTATGCACCATTTACTGAAGTTAGTTTTCAGTACTAGGAAACAAATATGTATTTCAGGTGGATGAATATTCTGAGAATAATCTTGTGGAAACTTGATTTTAAATCCATATAAATCGCAAAACATTATAAACAAAAAACACACACAGACATTAAAATGTAGCATAGTATATGCCAATTGAAATTCATCTTGAAATATATATCATCCACTGATCCAAAACTATTTGTTTAATGAACTTGGATTCATGAATAATGTTGTTCAACTAAGAAGCACCCCCATAGTTTGAATTTTCTGTTCCAACAGAGTTTAGGAGGAGTGATCTCCTAAATGTGTATGCAAATATGTGCTACACAAAAATATTTCCACTCTCATCCAGAACAATGACTTGATATTACCTTCGCCCCAAGAAAGACACAATTGGAATAGAAGAGTTAGAAATTCTGTGAATACATATCTGGAATTAAAATGCTCGGGAGTTCACAACATTGGAGTTTGCAGAGGAGTTTCCAAAAGTAAGGGAGAGGCTTGATAGACCCAACCTGATTTTTTATTAAAATTGGGAACCATCTTGCCACAAAGCCGTGAAAAGATAATTTTGGCTTTACTCTAAATTACTGCAAATTCTGAACCTGCTTGGAACGCCTGCCCGTGCCTTGAACTCATCCACACCTGGCTCTCTGACCAGATAACAGTACTTTCTGAAACTTTAGTGACACCTCATAAATATTGGCCTTCCCTGGCCAGACAACAACCCTCTCTGAGGCCCTAATGGTCCTCATTATTTCTGATATTGGGGCCAGCCAAAAAAAAAATGTAAACTACCATTAGTGTGATGCTTTCAAAGTTTTGTTATCTGTAACCACCCGTTTGTGTAACTTTCTGGGCTATATAGCTGGGCTGTAGGAAAGGTGGGGTTGCTGTCTTGTTCCCGCCATTTTGGGAAGGAGAGGGAGCCCAGCCTGTTGAAATAATAAGCTTGCCTTAATTTGATTTTAATTGGAGTCAGTGGTCTTTTCTTGCATCCTAGTCCAAAATTTTGGAGTTCCCCAGTGAGATGACCCTGCCCGAGCAGATCACAAAACCAGACTGCTGAAAATTCTGAAGCTGGCCTTCCCTCCAGGGCACTGGGCTGGAGAACCACTCTAGGAGGTGCACAACTTGAGATGTTCCAAGGCCTTGGAGTGAGCCGTCAGTCTGGGGAGCACTGCAGTGAACCACCACACTAAAACTATTATCAAGCCCCTGGTGGAGGAGGCCTCCATAGGTAAGTGGCGCCTTTATAACATCTGATATCTGGTTAAGGGAGATCTCTTCTGATGACAGAGAGGTGGCCTGGGGAGGCTCACATACACTCCTGTCCAGGACAGTAATGAGAATCATGCTGTCCTCTGTTCTGTTCTGTAGGGAATTCCTCTGGAAGGGTAGAGAGGTGCCGATGGGCACACACACGCTCCTACCCTGGAGCTTTAGCAAGATGTTGCATTGCTCCTCTGTTTTTCTGTTTCGGCACCAGGATTCTGTTTTTCTGTGTTTTGTTCTGTGGTCTATATGTTTTTTGTTGTTTTTTTTGTGCGTTTTTTTGTTTGATTTCTGTGGTAAAATTTTAAGGATATTGGACGTGAAAAAGGGTAACAAAGCAAGTAAGCCTGACACCCTTTCGACTGTGTTTTAAGGAACTGTGATGAACTTTACCCACCTTTGTTAAGCAGGAAGAAAGAAGCCCCTAGCTGGCTGCCTGGAGCACACCCACTGCACATGGCAATGCCTGCTGGGGAACGAAGAACTGAGTATACCCCAGGTTAACAAGTGAAACTCTTTAAAATCCCTTGTCCCTCCAGATCATGAGAGTCACAACCTTTTGGCAGAGTCCCCTTGTTTTTCCTTTGTTAGCAAAGCAATAAACCTCCATTTTCTTTTTCTCAAAACCCTGTCCTCATTATTAAATTTCAGGTTTATGAATATTACTGAGAATAATCTTGTGAAAATTTGAATTTAAATGAACATAAATGAATATGAATGAATTTAGGGAGTGTATAATAAGACACATATTTTTCATATTTTTTTAAAATCCGTAGAATATACACACACACACACGCACACACACACACACACATGCACACACACACACATTAATATTTAGCAATATATATGCCAATCGATATTCATCATGAAATATAATTCATTCACAAATCCAAAAATATTCATTTTACTGAACATGGATTTATGTATAGTGTTTTTCACTAGGAAGCTCACCCATAGGTGGAATTTTCAGTTCCATCATTATTTAGGGAGAGTCATCTCTTCTCACAATTTTTATATTCCAAAGTCAGTGATCTTACAAGAATGTACGTGTGATACCAGGTAGGATATTGTATATGCATAAAAAAATTACATGTGCTGAATAGGATACAGAGAAAGGGAGACAGGAATTTACATATGTGATAACTTTAAAAAATCATGGAGAAATATTAAAATGAAAAGTTTACTAAATTTAAAACACATACTCTTGATAAAGAGGAAGACAAATACAAATATACACCATGCTTCCTATAAAAGGACTGTACTTCTATTCAGTTAGGTTTTTTTTTCTCCATGATATTAGGATTAGTAGTCAGAGTCTAGTAGGGTATGGGTTAGTGTCAGGGATTCAGTATTTCAAATGGAAAATAGGAAAATGAATCTATTGTGTATGCAAACATGTGATACACAAAAATCTTCCCTCTCTTATCCAGAACAATACCTTGACATAACCATCGCTAAAAGTAAGACACAATTAGAGGAGAGGAGTTAGAAAACCTGTGAATACATATGTGGAATGAAAAATGCTCAGGAGTTCACAACACTGGAGGTGGTAAAACAGTTTACAAAAGTATGGGAGATGGTAAACACTTCAGAAACATGGAGCTGTGCTGACCTAAAGACTTATTGAGAAACTTCCTCTGAGGTTAGGCACAAGAAATATATGTATGGCAATATTTAAATCAATGGTTCTGCAACTGATGTGATTCTGCAATCTGGGTCTGCATCTATGTGACCTGGAGGACATGGTTCTTTATTTTGTAATGAACATGAGGCAGCAGGTCTGAAAACTCCCTTTGTAGGTAAACTGTTGCTACTGGGAGCTAAGTGTCTTCCCGTGTGGTCTGTGAAGCCATTTGGTCATCCTCCACTTTTCAGGGTGTTTCTTACTGCTGCACTGGGAATTTGGTATTTGCTTCATGAAATACAATATGTTCAACTGGGACACAATGCTGGAGGGAGTTCTGTCATGTGTGGTTGGTCAGGGTCGGCAAGAGAATGTACGAACCAGGCTTCTATCCCACATAGCTTTCCCCTTGACTATAGCAACCTGATTCTGAACATTGCCCTGAAACCTCTACATATAACAAGATGCCTTTACATATAAAGGTCTGCTGCCTGCACCATGTCAGTCGCAAGATTTGGAAGCCAATGGAAGATCCAGGTGGTCCTACCAAAAATATTTATTTACACACCTATAGTCCACTGCTCTACGCCCACTACCCAGCAGGCTCCAACTTACTGGCATCTCTGTTCTACACCATTTTCACGAAACTCAGTCAATCAAGGCACTGTTTGTTATACTCATGATCAGCAACAGGATATCTAAAGGTTATCCAGTGCCACCTGGTCATGGGGATTTCAAAAATTTCATGGTATTAATCTAGTCATTTTTCAAGGATGAAGTTGGAGGCACTGTGGGTTTCATTTAATTCAGGAACCATTAAATGGTGAGGAAGCTCATTTCAATGAAAGCTCTGGAGAACACTCACAGGCAAGCCTTCCCAAAGAGTGGCCAAAAGGACACATGAATCCAGGCCCATTGAGGTATACAATGTGAGGTCCATGTGTGTTTGGACTCTCAATTATGGCTACCAAGTCTTTAAGAATTAAAACATGTGATATCCTGGCTCAGAATCCATGAGCTCTGTGGAAAGCCATCCTGGGCCTAGATCTCAGTTTCCAAAAGCGATTCTCATGCGTGGTCTCCTAAAATCCCAACACTATTCATGGCAATACTTCTCTGAGGTCAGTTCCAGAACTCAGTCTCTAAGGGGAATCACACCAGAGTTCAAGCCTTGGTGGACCCAGTCATCTCTTCCAACTACCACACAAATTACCACAATTAAAACAAGAACCCTCCCATATGGCCCTCATCTTCTTTCATATAGACACTCATCATAATCTGGCTGGAGGTTTCCATGAGGGGTGCAGACCAAGACAGTGTCCCAAATAAGCTCCTTTGCCCCTCATTTGCCTAAAGTCAAGGTGGCCTGGACACCCATCCGGTGAACCAAAAGTGATCAAATAGGCCTGCCGTTAATACCGCTCCAATTTGAGGACTACTGTCTGTGGGGTTTAGATTCTTTATGTGAATTTTAGTCATGAGAAAACCCAAGCACAATGGGCTAGCCTCTGCAGGTTTTGTAGAACTCTTTTGACCCAAAGGATCCCATTCTCACTTGATGGAAGTCAGGAACCTTACAGAGGAAGTCGAGAGACTTCCTCCCAATAATTGCTCTTTTGGCGAATTTTCTTTTGGATGCACACATGGTAACTTTCTTTAGATCCATCAGGTGCTGAGAATCTAAGCCACAGCCACACACAGGGCCAAGGGCATGATTCAGACACATCCCTTTCCAAAGCAATTAAGGAAAGTGCCACAGGTATGCCCATTCATTTCCATTTGAAAACTGTTTTCTTCAGGCTTCACAAAGGGGTGGCCTGAGGCAAAGAACTTCCTGACATTCAGGGCAACAGAACAATAGGTAAGTAAAAGGCCGAAAGCAGGGTTTCTCCTCTGAGACTTTCCTGGTCACACTGATATCTGAGTTTTCTGAGATGCTCGCCATCCCCTACAGCTATCCAGTACATGGCCATGTCACAGAGCTTGTAGGTGGTACATATCTTGGACACAAAACCATGGGCCTATTCTTGAGATTGGCCGGAATTCAGGACGAAAATAGAAACTTAGGAAGGTAGCAGGTGTTGCTCATCGATAAGGCAAGCTACAGTCCATTCATAAATGGGGCAATATGAATGCTGAGAAGATTTCTACTAGACACGACACATCCATTGATGGATTCTCTTTTCTAATGTCTACAAACACGGAAACAGTGGAATACACAGACATAGAAACACTCGCCCTGTGAAAAGACTTACTAGAAACAGTCCACTTCAAATGAAACAAACCGACTGTCCTACCTATTCTCAGAAAATGAGAAAAAACCACAAACCCACAACCACACCCACAAAGGCACCTCCTTCCCCTAAGTAGGTTTGTGACTATCCAGAGTGTCCTCTGACTTGTGGGCCATAATATGTTCCCCCAAAATGGCCTTTCCTGTCTCAGATCTTGTCTCCTTGGCCAACTCTGTGAACTTCTTAGGAGCCAACGGTGAGCTAATACCTGCTTTCTCTTGAAAAGCCCTGCATCCGAGCTTTCCTGGCATTTGGCCTTCCTCACATCTGTAGGTACCAAAAAATACTGACCCTGTCCTTGGTAAATCCAAACAAGTGAGACCACTGGCACTGGGACTGGGACTGGCTCTGTGTGCCTGGCTTCCTGGATCCCACGTTCAGAGAGTTCCATCACCAAGAAAGTGAGGTGAGGTCACTTCCTTCCTGAACTGAATGAGGGCACTGTCTTGGCAGCCACTTTGTCCTAACTGTTGCTTCCAAGGGTCCCAAGAGATTGAGGCTGCCCCTACTTCCTGTGACATTTTCACAAGTTAGAATGGTATATCAACCAAAGGCACCCAGGAATAGATCTCCACACAGGCCTGGTTTGGTCCATGATCTCTACATTAAAAAAAAATCTGTTTCAGACACAACCTTTTATCCTGACCGGGTTGTTTGCCATGGAAGATGACTTTTGGTCTCTCAGGTCCTTTATTGCTTCCTACATCTTCTCCAGGGATCATTTCTGCATGGACCTTTGAGGTTCTCAGCAGGTGGAAGTTTTTCTACATTTCTGTATTGTAATATCAACTCCTGCCCTGCTCTTCTGTAAAGTTACATTGAGGGAACAGTGTCCGGTTATGGTTAAAAACATGCTCGATTTGGGTTAGAAATCATTTTGCTGGATGAATGATCGTATTGGGAACTTGCTATGTGTAGAAGAATATATAGGTGAAATATATGTATGAAAAAAGAAATTTAAGTCTGATTTGAAGCCCAGAAGGGCATTGGGCCCTTGATAGGGATACGTGGTGTTGAATTACGTTCTGCAGAGTTGTCTCAGATAAATCGATATACAATGGCATAGCACCTTGTACGTTGCATGAATTAATGTAGAAGGAACATCAAGTCAAAAAGGCATAGTCGGTAGTGAAAGGTTAATAAAATTAATAAAATAGGTACTTGTCACTTCCTGTTTTTCTGTATGCTTAACAAAACACTGTTGAAATCTTGAGAAATGTTTGCTAATCTTGTTCTAGAATGTACTGTTCCCAACAGCCGAACTGCAGAATGTACTCCCTCACTCGGTGTCATGCAAACCGCCCACTCGCCCTTACCCATCACTGAACTTCCCTCTCTTCCCTCTCCAAGGAAAGTATATAAGCTCTGCTTAAGCTGTTCTCAGAGGTCTCTGCTCTATTTAATTTAGCTCTGAGCTCCAGCATGCTGGACCACAAATAAACCCTTTGCTGTTGCATGAGACAGTCTCTTGGTAGTATCTTCCTCTGACACTCGCCTGACCTTTACATATTGAGTTTCCACTGAGTTCCAGCAGTGGCGGACGAGAGAGAGACCCCAACGGGCTCCTCTCGGAGCAAGTAAGGCGCCTCTTTCTGGTTTCAGGTTTCTTGTTAGGGCTTGGCAAAATTGCTGGCGATGAAGAGCCTGGGCTCTCTCCGACGGTGGCTGAGAGACATGTCACAGAGACAAAGGGCACCTCTCTGGAGGACCCCGCAGAGAACTCGGGAAATCAAGGAACAATAGTCTTCTCGACTCAGTGATATTTTCTTTTAGATTCGTTATTTCCATACCATTGGGTTTTGCCGGCTACTCATTCCTGGTCTCAGTGTTGGACGTTCATTGCCTGTCTTTATGGTCTTGTCTTATCTGTGTCGTGTGTCCTTGCTTTTACTGTTTGTGGAACTTTCATTATGGAACAGAGCACGTCAATGCCTCTGTCCCTGACCCTTGATCACTGGACCAAAGTCCGCTTAAGGGCTCAGAATCTTTCTTTTTTTAGTAAAACGCTGGACCTGGCAGAATCTCTGTGCCTCAGAATGGCCCATCTTTGGAGTCGTATGGCCCCTAGAAGGATCTTTCTACTTCCCACTAATTTAAAAAGTCAGAGGTATTGTCTTTCAGCCAGCGCCACATAGCCATCCGGATCAACAGCCATATATCTTAACTTGGCAGGACCTCTGCAAATCTCCTCCTCCATGGGTGAAGCCTTTCTTTGCCCCTACCTCTGCTCCTACTCCTTCCCCCATGATCTCTCAAACCCTCTCAACCTCCTCCTCCTCCACCCTCTGTTCTCCCTGAGTCACAGATTTGACTCTACTGGACTCTTCTCCCCCTCCTTATCCCCTGCCCTCGTCCCCTAACACACAACACACTCTAAGTGATTCCGCTGCTGCTGACTAAGCCTCTCTACCATTGGAGGAAGCTAAGCCGGTAATAGGATCTGACAATGGACCGATGTTCATGACCCAGGTAAGTCAGGGGTTAGCCAGGAACCTGGGGATTAATTGGAAGTTAAATTGTGCTTATAGACCACAGAGTTCAAGACAAGTAGAAAGAATGAATAGAACCATTAAAGAGACCTTAACGAAATTAAGCTTAGAGACCAGCATAAGATTGGACTATGCTCCGGCCTTATGCAATGTTTCATGCAAGAAAAAATTCCTTTGTTTCTTTGAGTAACCTTACCACATGTGAAATTCTTTATGGTGGCCCTCCTCCAGTAGGGGACCTAAGCCCAACTGTAAGACCTAAAGATCCTTTCCACACCCCCTTGCTTGACAGACTTAAAGATCTTGAAAGAACTCAGTAATACCTGTGAAAACAGCTGGCCACTGCCTACCCAACTGGGAACCAGGGGATTCCACATCCATATCAAGTAAGAGATTTCATCTATGTAAGATGATATCAGGTGTCATCCCTGGTACCCCGCTGAAAAGGACCATACCAGGTGCTATTATAACACCTACAGTGGTAAACGTAAACAGAATCACTTCCTGGATCCATACCTCTCATCTCAAGCCTGCTGCCTGTACAGAATCTTTCTGGAAACTGAAAAAGACTGGTAACAGTTTCAAATTGTGTATTCGCAATGTGAATAAGGTTATATACTCTCCCCTTGGCTACAAGTAGTCCTAACCCTCATCAGCCCATTAAGCAGTGATGGCTGATCACAAATCCTACTGGAAAAGAAGTATGGTCTATCTCGCATACAGCCCCCTTAGGGACCTGGTGGCCATCTCTCCACCCAGACATTTGTTAGCTGGCTATATGTATTTCCTATTGTGATATCCCTGATGAAGAGGATCCCACTAAAATACCATTAAATCCCTTCTGTACCATAGATAATGGAAACAAACATTATGGATGTAGGGACACGCGAGCCAGATGCAGGTTGGCTAGTCTAGATTACTAAGTTTGCCTGGCAGACTGTCAAAGCCACAAAGAGTAATGGCTGTGTGGGGAAAAGCCGACTTTTTCTGTATGTCATGGGAATGTGTGCATACAGGGGCTGCCTGATGGAACCCCAATTCTTCATCAAATTCAGTACACAGCATTGGCCATATTACCAATTAGACAACCAAAAACTATGGCACCCAGAGGGGTCTCTAGATCCTCAAATTTTGCATGACCTTTTTAACTTCTGCAAGTGCTCAAAAGAGTGAAAGGAAATTCCCCTATGTGGAAGCCTTTTCCCTCCCTCACTCACATCCTGAACTATGCTTCTCCAATAGATCATTATCCTCAGCCTTCTGCTCCAGACCCTCTGATGTCACTCCCATCTCAGCAACTTGATTTCTCCCCTCCAATAACTAGATCAGAAACCCAAAGCTCCACCAGTTCTCAGACCATCGCCCCCTTTCTGAGGTAGCAGGTACATAGGTACCGCTCCACCGACTCATTCCTCTCATCTCCTGTCAGTGCCCTCACCGGGTCCCACCAGGTCCTCTTACCAGCTAACCCAATGCTCAAACGAGCTGAGGAGAGCCCTGAGACCCTTATCCAAGATGTAATATAATTGGCCTTTAAAGTTGCTTTGTCATCACTGAAAACAGGTTACTAAAATTTAAAGTCCCTCACAGGATTTTGGGATCCTCACTCCCGTCTTTCACTCTGCTCTACCTGATCTACTGCTCAAGTTTGCTGCTAGGAAATTCCCAATACCCTTTCGCATTATTCTTTTACATCTCTCTTTTCCCTCATTCTCAGATCCTCGGAGGTGCTCTCAGCCCCACCTTCCCCGTCTTTCCCCCTCTGTACCAGGCCCACAGAAAAGTCTTAAATGACCTTCTTCAGAAGTCTTCACCATGGCTGAGTTTTGAACTTTCAGCAAAACAGTCCCAATAAAGACTTTAATGTAGATAAACTTTCTCTTTCGTATTGCCCTGTTCTACTTGGCCACTGGCTAAAAATCTCAGTACTTCTAAGCTAGACAACCCCTAACTAGTTTTTCACAAAATATGTGAACAAGTCCTCTGGCCTTCAGCTGGGGCTTCACAGAGATGGCTACATTTCTAAGATAAAGATATTACCAACCGGGCTCCATGGTAACAGCTGGCAGGGGGAAAATAAGAAATGGAAGAAAAAGCTCTCCTCCTCCCAGGTGTCCTTGAAAAGTTAACTTGCCCAGAACAGAAGGAAAAACAGAAACAAATACTGCTTTTTTAAACTTCTGAAGACTGTGAACTTCTGAGCCCCATCCCTTATATGTTGGGTACAAAATTCTGAAACTACCTAAACTTGAGTTTCATGGGATTAATTGATTACAATATAAGCAATGCCCTCTGAATCCGGTTGCAACCAAATAGGACTGTTTCCCTCTCTTGAGTGCTATCTTAGGTGCCTTGCTTTGTCAGTGCCTACAACAGCATAATTCTATATACTTAAACATCGTTTATGTTTTCATGAAATGATCAGGATATGTGATAAATTGTGTAATGGTGCAGATGTTTCCCAGAGTGCTCTATCATGATGCAGGTTCATTTGAAGATCAAATAGGGGGGGCATACAACCGGTTCCACTGGGAACATATATCCCTCACTTTAGCCATCCTATTAGGAATAGGAGTTGCTGCACGGGTGGGCAGAGGAACCAGTGGCATTGTCCATGGGACACAAAAGATGACCCAATTAGAAGCAGCAATAGAGCAAAAGTAAGATATTAGAAAACTCCTTCAGGGCTTTGCATGAAACTTTAACCTCTCTCTCTGAAGTTGTTTTACAGAACAGTTGAGGGTTGGACCTCCTCTTCATTAGAGAAGGGGGGCTTTGTGCTGCATTGAGGGAAGAATGTTGTTTTTATGCTGACTATACTGGAGTCGTAATAAAATCTATGAGTAAATTTAAAAGACACCTTGAAGAGCATCAACAAATGAGAGAGGGCCCAAAAGGGTGGCTTGAGTCTTGGTTCACACAGTCCCCCTGGTTAACTACGTTTTTATCAAACCTGGCCGGTCCAATAATAATCCTCATATTATTGCTAACTATAAAACCCTGTTTGCTCAACCGTGTAATATCTTTTCTCCAGGCTCAAATTGGAGGAGTTAAACTTATGGTAATACCCCACTAGCAGACATTGAATGTGACACCCTCCAATGATCATTTGTATGATTAAAATTAGCCAGAAGAAGAAATGGGGAATGAAATATTAATAAAATAGGTACTTGTCACATCTTGTTTTTCTGTATGCTTAACAGAACACTGTTGAAATCTTGAGAAATGTTTGCAAAATTTGTTCCCAGAATGTTCTATCCCCAGCTGCCAAATTGCAGAATGTACTCCCTCTCCCAGTTGCATGCAAACTGCCCACTCGCCCTGACCCATCAATACAATTCCCTCCCTTCTCTCTCCAGGGAAAGTATATAAGCTCTACTTCAGCTATTCTCAGGGCTATCTGCTCTATTCAGGTGAGCTCTGAACCCCAGCATTCTGGACACCCAATAAACCCTTTGATGTTGCATGAGATAGCCTGTTGGTAGTCTCCTCCTCTGAAGCTCGCACCACGTTTACTTGGATGATTGAATGTAGAAGAGAACATCCAGTCAAAAAGGGATAGTCTGTAGCATTAGGAAGATAGTCAATAAGTTTAGGAAGAAGGGTGAGTATAAGATTTGGAACAAAAGTTTCTTAGCAATAGGATTTCGATTAGAGAGTGAATGTAAATGTCAGCACAAGTGAAGAGTCAGTCACAATGATGAAGTGGGGAAAATATGTAGGAAAGCATATATCAATAGAGACATTTCAAAATCAGGCAAAGTATAAAGTGTGTGATAGGATTAGACATTTTGAACAGGGTTGAGTTTAAATATATAATCTTAGGAAGAAACAAATATGTAGTCACAAATAGGATTGACATTTGAGAGCATTGGGCAAATTTCAGGTGGATGAATATTTTGAGAATAATCTTGTGAATAGTTGATTATAAATCCACATACATGAACATGAATGAATTTAGGGAGTGAATATAAGACACATATATTTCATATTTTGAAAAATCTGGAGAGTGTATATATATATATATATATATATATATATATATATATATATATACACATATATATATATACATATATATACATATACATAAAACAAACACACAGACAAAAAAGTAGCAATATATATGTCAATCAAAATTCATTATAAAATATATACCATCCACAGATCTAAAAATATTCATTTTACTGAACATGGATTTATGTATAATGCTGTTCAACTAGCAAGCTCACCCATAGGTTGAATATTCAGTTCCAACAGGGTTTAGTAGGAGTGATCTCTTCTAACAATTTGTATCTGCCAAGTCAGCCACCTCACAAGAATGTACTTGTGGTACCAGATAGGAATCTATATGTGCATATAAGAATACAGAGAAAGGGAGACATCAATTCACATATTTGTTAACCTTAAAGATACAAGGACAACTATTTCAACAAACAATTGACTAGATTTATAACTCCAACTCTGTATCATGCAAAAGGCAAGTCCATCTATACACCATGCCTACTCTGAACTGCTTGTATTTCTATTCTTTATGGGTTATTTTTCTCCATCATATTAGGATTAGTAGTCAGAGTCTGGTAGGGTATGGGTTAGAGTCAGGTATTCAGTATTTTGAATTGAAAATAGGACACTGAATCCAATGTGTATGCAAATATATGCTACGGAAAAATCTTCCCACTCTCCTCCAGAACAATGCCTTGACATTACCTTCGCCCCAAGTAAGACCCAATTAGAGGAGAAGAGTTAGAAAATCTGTGAATACATATCTAGAATGGAAAATGCTCCAGATTTCACATCTTTGGAGGTGGTAGAGGAGTTTCCAAAAGTAAGAGACAGGGTAAACACTCCACAAACATGGAGCTCTGCTGGCCAAAAGACTTTTTGAGAATCTGTCTCTGAGGTTGGGCACTTGAAATATATGTTGTTGTCAGGAGCTTTAGCTTTATTTGTAGTGAAACCATCAAAGCTGGATCTGCATCTATGTGACCTGGAGGAAATGATTACTTATTTTCAAATAAAAATGAGGCAGCAGTGATGAATTCTCTTTTTGTAGGTAAACATTGGCCACTGAGGGCTAAGGGTCTTCCCGTGTGGACTGTGAAACCAATGGTCATCCTCCAATTTTCCTGGTGTTTCTTGCTGCTGCACTGGGAGTTTGGTATTTGCTTCATGAAATACAACGAGTTCAAATGGGACACAGTGCTGAAGGGAGTTCTGTCAGGTGTGGTTGGCAGGATCTCCAGGAGAATGCACCAACCAGGGTTCTATCTCAAGTAGCTTGTCCCCTTGACAATAGCAACATGATACTGAACATTACTCTGAAACCTCTCCATATAAAAATATGCCTTTACATATATGGGTGTGATGGTTGCACCATGTCAGTCACAGCCATTTGGAAGCCAATGGAAGATCCACATGGCCCCACCACAGATGTTTTATCACACATTTGCATAACACAGCTCTAGGCCCACTACTTACCAGGCCCCAACTTACTGGCATCTCTGTTCTACACCATTTTCATGAAACCCAGTCAATCAAGGCCCTGTCTGGTATATTCATGATCATCAACAGGACATCAAAGTTCCTCCAGTGCCAGCTGGTCATCGGAATTTCTAAAATTTCATGGTAATTATCTAGCATTTTTTTCACAGATGCATTTGGAGGCAATGTTGGTTTCAATTCATTCAGGAACCATTAAATGGTGAGGAAGCTAATTTCAGGGAAATCTCTGGAGCACTCTCACAGGCAAGTCTACCCAAAGAGTGGCCAAAAAGTCACATGAAGCCAGGCCCATTGAGGTCTACAAAGCGAGGTCCAAGTGTGTTTTGAATCTCAATTATGCCTGCCAAGTCTTTCAGAATAAAATCATGTAATATCCTGGCTGTGATTCCCAGTGTTCTGTGGAAAGCCACTCTGGGCCTTGATCCCAGGTTCCAATGGCAACTCTCATTCCTGGCCTCCTAAAATCCCAACACAATTCATGTCCATACTTCTCTGAGGTCAGTTCCAGAACTCAGTCTCTAAGGGGAATCACAGCAGAATTCAAGCCCAGGTTTACCCAGTCATCTCTTCCAACTGCCACACAAATTACCACAATTATAACCAAAACACTCCTACATGGCCCTCATCTTCTACCATAAAGATACTCATCATAACATCTGGATGGAGGTTTTCATGAGAGGCACATCCCAAGACAGTGTCCAAAATAAGCTCCCTTGCCCCTCATTTGCCGAATGTCAGGGTGGCTTGGACACCCTTCCTGTGAACCAGGAGTGATCAAATAGGCCTGCCCTTAATACTGCTTCGCTTCTCCAATTTGAGGCTCTCTGACTGTGGGGTCTAGATTCTTTTTGTGAATTGGAGTCATAAGAAAAGCCAAGCCCCTCTGCAGAGATTTGAAGAACTCATTTCACCCAAAGAATCCCTATTCTGACATGATGGATTTCAGAAACCTAACAAAGGAAGGCAATATAATTCATGCACATTGATTGAACGTTTTTCCATTTTGGTTTAGATGCACATATGGGATCTTTCTTTACATCCATCAGGTGCTGAGAATCTAAGTCACAGCCTAAAACAGGGCAAAGGGCCTGAATCAGACACATCCTTTTCCAATGAAATTAAGCAAAGAGCCAGAGGTGATGCACATTCATTTCCATTTGAAAACTGTTTTCTTCAGGCTTAACAAAGGGGTTGCATGAGACAAAGACCTTCCTGATATTCAGGGCAACAGAACAATAGGTAAGCAAAAGGCCCAAAGCAGGGTATCTCCACTGAGACTTTCCTGGTCACACTGATATCTGAGTTTTCTGAGATGCTGGCCATTCCATTCAGGTATCCAGTACATGGCCATGTCAAAGACCTTGGATTTGGTACATATCTTGGACACATAACCATGAGCCTATTCTAGAGAGTGGCCAGAATTCAGGAAGAAAACAGGGACTTAGGAAGGTATTAGGTGTTGTCCGTGCATAAGGCAAGCCACACTCCATTCATAAATTGGGCAGGATGAATGCTGGGAAGCTTTATACTAGACATGACACATCCATTGCTGCATTCTCTTTTCTCATGTCTACTACCACAGGCACAGTGGGATACACAGACATGGAAACACTCACCTCTTCAAATGACTTACCGGAAACAGTTCACTCCAAAACAAACAAACCGCCATTCCTACCTATTTTCAGAACATGAGACAAACCACAAACCCACACCCACTCCCAAAAAGGCACCTCCTTCCCCATAGGTGTATGACTAACCAGAGTGTCCTCTGACTGGTGGCCATACTCTGTTCTTCCGAAATGGCCTGTCCTCTCTCAGATCTGTTTTCCTTGGCCAACTCTGTAAAGTTGTAAGGAAAAAGTGGAGAGCCACTACCTGCTTTCTCAGGAAAGCTCCCTATTCAGAGCTCTCCAGGCATTTGGTAATCCCACTTCAGTAGGTACCAAGAATGACTGACTCTATCTTTGGTAAATCCAAACAAGTGAGCCCACTGGGACTGGGCCTGGGACTGCCTCTGGGTGCCTGGCTCCTTGGATACAAAGTTCAGAGAGTTCCATCACCAAGGAAATGAGGTATGTCACATTCTTTGGAACTGAATGAGGTCACTGCCTTGGCAAATGTATATCTTATGATGTTCAAAAACTGAAGAAATAATAATGTACCAGTGTCGAATACAAATGAATGACAAATTACATATCATGTCCCATAGGAGTCTACTTGCATTGATGTTAGACTGGGTCAGTTACTGTAGAATAATTAGGATTTGTATGCACAATTCACTGAAGTTAGTTTTAAGTACTAGGAAACAAATATGTATTGCAGGTGGATGAATATTTCTGATTATAATCTTGTGAAAAGTGGATTATAAATCCACATACATGAACATGAATGAATTTAGAGAGTGTATATTAGACACATATATTTCATATTTTGAAAAATTTGGAGAGTATATCTATATCTATATCTATATCTATATCCATATCTATATATACACACACACACACACACACAAACACACACACACAACTCACAGACATTAAAAATACCAATATAAATGCCAATCGAATTCATCAGTAAATATATATCATCCACAAATGCAAAAATATTTATTTTACTGAACATGAGTTAATGTATAATGATGTTCTACTAGGACGCTCTCCTATAGGTTGAATTTTCATTTCCAACAGCATTTAGGAGGAGTGAACTCTTCTCACAATTTGTATCTGCCAAGGCAGCCACCTCACAAAAATGTACGTGTGATACCTGGTAGGATTCTATATATGCATATAAATATACATGTGTGAATAGGCTACAGAAAAGGGAAACAAGAATTCACATATTTGTTAAGTTTAAAAACACATGGAGAATATTTCAATTAAAATTTGACTAGATTTATAACTCCTACCTTATATAATGCAAATGTCAAGTCCAACAATACAACATGTCTCCTCTGAAGTGCTTGTATTTCTATTGTGTTGGGTTAATTTTCTCCATTATATTAGGATGAATAGTCTGAGTCTACTAGGTATGGGTTAGTGTCAGGGATTCAGTATTTCGAATGGAAAATTGGAAAATGAATCCAATGTGTATGTAAATATATGCTGCACAAATATCCTAGTGCTCTCATCCAGAACAATGCCTTGACATCACCTTCACCACAAGTAAGACACAATTAGAGGAGAAGAGTTACAAAATCAGTGAATACATATCTGGAATGGAAAATGCTCAGGAGTTCACAACCTTGGAGGTGGTAGAGCAGTTTCCAAAACTAAGGGACAGGGTAAACACTCCAAAAACATGGAGCTCTGCTGGCCTAAAAACTTTTTGAGAAACTGCCACTCAGTTTTGCACTTGAAATATATGTTGTTTTCAGGAGATTTGGCTTCCTTTGTAGTGAGACCATCAAAGCTGGGTCTGCATCTATGTGACCTGGAGGACATGGTTTCTTATTTCCAAAGAACTAGATGAATCAGTGCTGAATCCTCTCTTTGAAGGTAAACTGAGGCCACTGGGGACTATGTGTCTCCCCGTGTGGACTGTGAAGCCATTTGGTCCTCTTCCACTTTTTGTGGAGTTTTTGCTGCTGCACTGTGAGTTTGGTATTTGTTTCACGAAATACTAGGAGCTAAACTGGGACACAGTGCTGGAGGGAGTTCTGTCACGTGTGGTGGGTCAGGGTCTGCAAGAGAATGCACCAACTAGGCTCCTATCTCTCACACCTTGCCCCATTGCCCCCTTGTCCATATCAACCTGATTCTTAATTTTCCTCTGAAAACTCTCCATATAACAATATGCCTTTACATATAAGGGTCTGCTGGCTGCACCATGTCAGTTACAAGCCATTTGGAATCCAATGGTATATCCACAAGGCCCTACCACGGATGTTTTATCAAACACCTCCCCACCACTGCTCTAGACCCACTACTCAGCAGGCTCCAACTTACTGGCATCTCTGTTCTACACCATTTTCATGAAACTCAGTAAGTCAAGGCACTGTCTGGTATAATCATGATCAGCAACAGGACATCCAATGTTTCTCCAGTGCCACCTGGACATAGGAATTTCAAAAATTTCATGGTATTTATCTAGCCATTTTTCAAGCATGAAGTTGGAGGCACTGTGGATTTCAGTTCATTCAGCAAACATTAAATGGTGAGGAAGCTCATTTCAATGAAATCTCTGGAGAACTCTCACAGGCACGGCTTCCCAAAGAGTGGACAAACGGTCACATTAGGCCAGGCCCATTGAGGTCTACAATGTGAGGTCCATGTGTGTTTTGACTCTCAACTATGGCTGCCATTTCTTTAAGAATAAAATCATGTGATATCCTTGCTGAGATTTCCAGTCCTCTGTTGAAATCCACCCGGTGCCTAGGTCTCAGTTTCCAAGAGCGACTTTCATGCGTGGCCTCTTAAAATCCCAACAAAATTCATGGCAATGCTTCTCTGAGTTCATTTCCAAAACCCAGTCTCTAAGGGGAATCACACCAGAGTTCAACCCCACGTGTACCCAGTCATTTTTTCCAATGCCACACAAATGACCAAAATCAAAACCAAAACACTCCCACATGGCCCTCATCTTATTCCATATAGTCAATCATCTTAACCTCTGGCTGGAGGTTTCCATGAGGGGCGCAGCCCAAGACAGTGTCCAAAATCAGCTCCTTTGCCCCTTATTTGCCTAAAGTCAGGGTAGCCTGGACACCGTTTCTGTGAACCAGGAGTGAACAAATAAGCCTGCCTTTAATACTTCTTTGTTTCTCCAATTTCAGGCCTACTGATTTTAGGTATCAATTCTTTAGGTGATTTAGAGTCATGCGAAAACACAAGCACCTCTGCAGGGCTTTGAAGAACTCATTTGACCCAAAGAATCCCTATTGTCATTTGATGGAGTGCAGGAACCTAACAGAGGAAGGCAAGAGACTTCATCCACAATGAATGATATTTTTTGCCAATTTGGTTTTGGAAGCTCACATGGGATCATTCTTAAGATCCATCAGGTGCTGAGAATCTAAGTCACAGCCACACACAGGTCCAAAGGTGATAAAGACACATCTCTTTCCAAAGCAATTAAGCAAAGAGCCACAGGTGAGGCCCATTCATTTCCATTTGAAAACTGTTTTCTTCAGGCTTCACAAAGGGGTGGCCTGAGGCAAAGACCTTCCTGACATTCAGTGCAACACAACAATAAGTAAGCAAAAGGCCCAAAGCAGGGTTTCTGCACTGAGATTTTTTTGGTCACACTGATATCTGAGTTTTCTGAGATGCTCGCCATTCTCTTCAGGTATCCAGTACATGGCCATGTCACAGAGCTTGGCGGTGGTACATTTTTTGGACACAAATCCATGAGCCTATTCTGGAGAGTGGCCAGAATTCAGGAAGAAAACAACAACTTAGAAAGATAGCAGGTGTTGCACATCGATAAGACAAGCTGCAGTCCATTCATATATTGGGCAGGATGAATTATGGGAAGATTTATACTAGACAGGACACATCCATTAATGCATTCTCTTTTCTAATGTCTACAACAACAGACACAGTGGGATACACAGAAACAGAAACCCTCGCCGTGTCAAATGACTTACTAGAAACTGTCCACTCCAAAACAAACAAACCGCCTTTCCTATCTATTCTCAGAACATGAGACAAAACAACAAACCCACACCCACTCCCACAAAGGCACCTCCTTCCCCCAAGTAGGTCTGTGACTATCCGGAGTGTCCTCTGACTGGTGGGCCATACTATGTTCCCTCGAAATGGCCTGTTTTCTCTCAGACCTTCTTTCCTTGACCAACTCTGTGAAGATGTCAGGAAAAAGTGGTTAGCCACTACCTGTTTTCTCAGGAAAGGTCCATATTCAGAGCTCTCCTGGCATTTGGCCATCCTCACATTATTAGGTACCAAGAAAACTGACTCTGTCCTTGGTAAATCCAAACAAGTGAGCCCACTGGGACTGGGACTGGGACTGCCTCTGGGTGCCTGGCTTCTTGGATACCAAGTTCAGAGAGTTCCATCACCAAGGAAATGAGGTATGTCACATTCTTTGGAACTGAATAAGGTCACTGCCTTGGCAACCACTTTGTCCTAACAGTTGCTTCCAAGGGTAACATAAGATGGAGGTTGCCCCTACTTCCTGTGACACTTTCATAAGGTAGAATGTATATCAACCATTTGCACCCGGGAACAGCTCTCCACTCAGGCCTGGTTTGGTCCATCTTCTCTACAATAAGAAGAGAGAGATTCAGATTCAGACACATCCCTTCATCCTGACCAGGTTGTTTGCCATGGAAGATGACTTTTGCTCTCTCAGGTGCTTCATACCTGCCTACAACTTCTCCAGGTATCATTTGTGCATGGACATTTGAGGTTCTCATCAAGTGGAAGGTCCCCAACTTTCCTGTATTGTAAGAACTACTCTGACAGCTCTTTTGTCCATTTTGGTTTGGGATGCACACATGGGATTTTTCTTTAGACCCATCATGTGCTGTGAATCTAAGCCACAGCCTCACATAGGGCTGAGAGGCTGATTCAGAAACATCCATTTCCAAAGCAATTAAGCAAAGAGGCACAGGTAATGACCATTCTTTTCCATTTGAAAACTATTTTCTGCAGGCTTCACAAAGTGTGGCCTGAGGCAAAGACCTTCCTGACATTCAGGGCAACAGAATAGGTAAGCAAAAGGCCCAAATCAGGGTTTCTCCACTGAGACTTTCTTGGGCATACTGATATCTGAGTTTTCTGAGATACTCGCCATTCCCATCAGCTATCCAGTACATGGCCATGTCACAGAGATGGAGGTGGTACATATCTTGGACACAAAATCATGAGCGTATTCTGTAGAGTGTCCAGAATTCAGGAAGAAAACAGGAATTTAGAAAGATGGCAGGAGTTGCCCATCCATACGGCAACCTGCAGTCCATTCATAAATTGCACAGGATGAATGCTTTGAAGCTTTCTCGTAGACAGGACACATCCATTGATGCATTCTCTTTTCTAATGTCTACAATCACTGACACAGTATGATATATAGACACAGAAACACTCACCTTGTCAAAGGACTTACTAGACACAGTCCACTCCAAAACAAACAAACCAGCTTTCCTAACTATTCTCAGAACATGAGACAAAACCACAAACTCACACTCACACCCAAAAAGGCACCTCCTTTCCCCAAGTAGGTCTGTGACTATCCGGAGTGTCCTCTGACTTGTGGGCCATACTATGTTCCCCCAAAATGGCGTGTCCTGTCTCCAATCTGGTCTCTTTGGCCAACTCTGTGAAGTTGTCAGGAGCCCATGGTGAGAAACTACCTGCTTTCTCTGGAAAGGCCAGTCTTCATAGTTTCCAGGCATTTGGCTGTCCTCACATCAGTAGGTACAAAGAAAGAGTGACTCTGTCTTGTTAAATCCAAACAAGTTAGCCCACTGGGACATGGAGTGGGTTTGACTCTGTGTGCCTGGTTTCCTGGATCCCAAGATCACAGACTTTCATTACCAAAACTGTAAGGTGATGTCACTTTCTTCAAGATCTGAATGAAGTCACTGCCTTGGAAACCACTTTGTTTTAACAGTTGCTTACATGGTTCCCAAAAGATGGAGGCTGCCTCTACTTGCTGTGACTCATTCATATGTTAGAATGGTATATCAACCATAGGCACCGGGGAACAGCTCTCCACACAGGCATGGTTTGGTCCATCTTCTCTACATTAGGAAGAGAGAGGCTAATTCAGACACATCCCATCAACCTGACCAGGTTGTTTGCCATGGAAGATGACTTTTGCTCTCTCATGTCCTTCATAGCTGCCTACATCTTCTCCAAGGATCATTTCAGCATGGACCTTTTAGGTTTTCAGCAGCTGGAAGATCGCCTATATTCCTGTATTGTAAGACCAACTCTGTCCCTGCTCTTCTGTAAAATTAGATTGAGGGAAAAGTGTATGGTTAGGGTTAATAACATGTTCAATTTGGGTTAGGAATCATTCTCTGGAATGAATATTTGTATTAGGAACCTGTGATATTTATAAGAATATATAGGTGAAATATAAGTATGAAAACAGAAATCTAGGTAAGTTTTGAAGCCCAGAAGGGCATTGGGCCCTTGATTGGGATACTTAGCATTGATTTATGTCCTGCACAGTTGTCTCAGTTAAATCAATATACTATGGCATAGGACCTTCTAATTTGGATGATTGAATGTGGAAGAGAACATCCAGTCAAAAAGGGATATTCAGTAGGATTAGGAAAATAGTCGGTAGGTTTAGATAAAAGAGTGAGTATAGGATTTGGACCAAAAGTTCTTTAGCAATAGGGTTTCAGGTAGAGAGTGAATGTAAATGTCAGCACATGTGAAGAGTCAGTCACAATGATGAACTGGGTAAAATATGTAGAAAAGCAATATTTTGAAGACGTATAAATTAATTGGGGGTACAAATAGGTGTACCTTGTGCCTATGAATATAGAGATAATGCATGAATAGACCATACTGTGAATAAATAATATAACTGGTTCGAACTTTAAATAATGGATTGAATTGATTTCTGAAAATATACAGGAAACCTAATATTGATATACAATCATCCATTCCAAACAGTTATGCTTCTAATGGTGATATTAGATTTATGGTTTATCATAAAACGTGTGTGAGTTTTGCTTCAAAACTGATTATGAAATTAAAAAAAAATGTGTTTGCAGAGAAGTCTCATGAAAAGACCAGTCAAGAAACCGGGAGGAATACATGTGTTCTGAAGCAGGAAATGATTAAAAGTGAAAAAATACCTATAAAGTTGTGAACTTGTGGATGAAATATATATCCTATGATGTGCAAAAACTGCAGAAATATTAATGTAGCAGTGTGGAATATAAATGAACGTCAAAATACACATCATGTCCCATAGGAATCTACTTGCATTGATGTTAAACTGGGTCAGATACTGTAGAATTATTAGGATTTGTATGCACCATTCACAGAAGTGAGTTGTCAGTACAAGGAAACAAATATGTATTTCAGGTGGATGAATATTTCCAATAATAATCTTGAGAAAAGTTGATTATATTTCCTCATGCATGAACATGAATGAATGTATGAATGTAGAGAGTGTATATAAGACACATATATTTCATGTTTTGATAAATCAGGAGAGTATATATATATATATATATATATATATATATATATATATATATACCAAAAAAACACACAGAGAAACATAAAAAAGTAGCAATATATGCCAAATGAAATTTATAATGAAATATATAACATCTACTGATGCAAAAATATATACTTTACTGAACATGGAATTATGTATAATGTTGTTGTACTAGGAAGCTCACCCATAGGTTGAATTTTTAGTTCCAACAGCGTTTAAGAGGGGTAGTCTCTTCACACAATTTATATCTGCCGAGTCAGCAACCTCACAAAAATGTACGTGTGATACCAGGTAGGATTCAATATGTACATATAAAAATACATGTGCTGTATAGGCTACAGAGAAAGGGAGGCAGGGATTCACATATTTGTTAATTTTAAAAACACATGAAAAACTATTCCAAATAAAAATTCACTAGATTTATAACACCTACCATTTATTATGCAAAAGAAAATTTCAAAAATACACCATGCCTCCTCTGACCTGCTTGTATTTCTGTTCTATTTGGGTTATTTTTCTCCATCATATTAGGATTAGTAGTCAGAGTCTAGTAGGGTATGTGTTAGTGTCAGGGATTCAGTATTTTGAATGGAAAATAGGAAAAAGAATCCAATGTCTATCAAATATGTGCTACACAAAATATTTTCCCTCTCTCATCCAGAACAATGCCTTGACATTACCTTCGCCCCAAGTAAGACACAATTAGTGGAGAAGAGTTATAAAATCTGTGAATATATAACAGGAATGGAAAATGCTCATGAGTTCACAACCTTGGATGTGGTAGAGAAGTTTCCATAAGTAAGGGACAGGTTAAAAACTCCACAAACATGGAGCTCTGCTGGCCTAAAGGACTTCTTGATAAACTGCCTCTGAGGTTGGGCACTTGAAATATATGTTGTTTTCAGGAGCTTTAGCTTCCTTTGTCGTGAGACCATCAAAGCTGGGTCTGATTCTATGTGACCTGGAGGACATGGTTTCTTATTTTCTAATGAACATGAGGCAGCAGTGGTGAATTCTCTCTTTTAAGTAAAATGTGACCAGTGCGTGCTAAGTCTCTCCCCATCTGGGCTGTGAAGCCATTTGGTCATCCTCCACTTTTTCATGGTTTTTCTTTCTCCTGCATTGGGAGTTTGGTATTTGCTTCACGAAATACAAGGAGTTCAAAAGGGACACAGTGCTGGATGGAGTTCTGCCACATGTGGTGGGTCAGAGTCTGCAGGAGAATGCACCAACCAGGCTTCTATCCCACATATCTTTTTCCCTTGTCTATTGCAACCTGATTCTTAACATTGCCATGAAACCTCTCCATATAACAAGACGCCCTTACATATTAGTGTCTGCTGACCTCACCATGTCTGTCACAAGCCATTTGGAAGCCAATGGCAAATCCATATGGCCACATCAGAGATGTATTATGACACACATACACACCACTGCTCTATGCACACTACTCAGCAGGCACCAACTTACTGGCATGTCTGTTCTAGATCATTTTCATGAAACACAGTCAATCAAGGCACTGTCTAGTATACTCATGATAAACAACAGGACATCCAAAGGTTCTCCAGAGACATGTTGTATAGTTGGACTTGACATTTGCATTATATAAGGTAGGAGTTATAAATCTAGTCAAATTTTAATTGAAAAATTCTCCATGTGTTTTTAAACTTAACAAATATGTGAATTCTTGTTTTCCTTTTCTGTAGCCTATTCACACATGTATATTTATATGCATATATAGAATCCTACCAGGTATCACACGTACATTTTTGTGAGGTGGCTGTCTTGGCAGATACAAATTGTGACAAGAGTTCACTCCTCCTAAATGCTGTTGGAAATGAAAATTCAACCTATAGGAGAGCGTCCTAGTAGAACAACATTATACATTAACTCATGTTCAGTAAAATAAATATTTTTGCATTTGTGGATGATACATATTTACTGATGAATTTCGATTGGCATTTATATTGGTATTTTTAATGTCTGTGAGTTGTGTGTGTGTGTGTGTGTGTGTGTGTGTGTGTGTATAGATATAGATATAGATATAGATATACTCTCCAAATTTTTCAAAATATGAAATATATGCGTCTAATATACACTCTCTAAATTCATTCATGTTCATGTATGTGGATTTATAATCCACTTTTCACAAGATTATAATCAGAAATATTCATCCACCTGAAATACATATTTGTTTCCTGAAAACTAACTTCAGTGAATGGTGCATACAAATCCTAATTATTCTACACTAACTGACCCAGTCTAACATCAATGCAAGTAGACTCCTATGGGACATGATATGTAATTTGTCATTCATTTTTATTCGACACTCGTACATTATTGTTTCTTCAGTTTTTGCACATCACAGGATATACATTTCATCCACAAGTTCACAAATTAATAAGCATTTGTTTCAACTTTCACCACTTCTTGCTTCAGAACACATGTATTGTCAGGGTTTCTTGACTGGTCTTTTCATGAGAGACTTCTTTCCAAACACATTATTTTGAATTTCCATAATCATTTTGATGCAAAACTCACACACTCTTCATGATAAACCAAAACACAAATATTTCCATTACATATATACCTGGTTGGAATGAATGATTGTATATCAATATACGATTTCCTTTAATTTTTCAGATATCAGTTCTATTCATTATTTAAAGTTCAAAAAAGTTATATTATTTATTCACAGTATGGTCTATTCATGCTTTTTCTCTATGTTCCTAGAAACAGGGTACACCTCTTTGTACCCCTGATTCTCATTTTACATCTTCAATATATTGCTCCCAGAAATGGTGAAAGAAATACTCATGTCATCTCATTATCACAGTAATATTCTGGACAAAAAAATGGAAAGGTCACACTTATGATTGTACCAAAGCCTAAATGGAAAGTGAACATGGATTTCTAAAAACATCCATGTCCAGGTTGCCTAATGCTGTCAATTGTCAATCCTATTGGTGACTACATATTTGTTTTTTTCCTAATTTATATATTCAAACTCAACCCTGTTGAAAATGTCTAATTCTATCACTCACTTTATACTTTGCCTGATTTCGTAATGTTTCTATTGATATCTGCTTTTCTACATATTTTCCCCAGTTCAACATAGTGACTGACTCTTCATATGTGCTGACATTTTCATTCACTCAACAACCGAAAGTCTATTGCTAAAGAACTTTTGGTCCAAATCCTATACTCACTCTTCTTCCTAAACCTACCGACTATCTTCCTAATCCTACTGAATATCCCTTTTTGACTGCATGTTCTCTTCTAAATTCAATCATCCAATGTACAAGGTCCTATGCCATTGTATATCGAATTATCTGAGGCATCTTTGCAGAACATCATTCAAAGCTAAGTATCCCAATCCAGGGCAAAACCCTTCTGGGCTTCAAATCATACCTAGATTTCTGTTTTCCTACTTATATTTCACCTCTATATTCTTGTAAATATTGCAGGTTCCCAATACCATTATTCATCACACAGAATCATTCGTAACCCAAATCAAACCTGTTTTTAACCAGAAGTATACACTGTTACCTCAATCATTATACAGAAGAGCAGGGACAGAGTGGTTCTTACAATACAGGAAAGTTGGGGACCTTCCACCTGATGAGAACCTCAAATGTCCATGCACAAATGATACCTGGAGAAGTTGAAGGCAGGTATGAAGCACCTGAGAGAGCAAAAGTCATCTTCCATGGCAAACAACCTGGTCAGGATGAAGGGATGTGTCTGAATCTGAATCTCTTTCTTCTTTTTGTAGAGAAGATGGACCAAACCAGGGCTGAGTGGAGAGTTGTTCCCGGGTGCCAATGGTGATATACATTCTACCTTATGAAAGTGTCACAGGAAGCGTGGGCAACCTCCATTTTATGTTACCCTTTGAAGCAACTGTTAGGACAAAGTGGTTGCCAAGGCAGTGACCTCATTCAGTTCCAAAGAATGTGACATACCTCATTTCCTTGGTGATGGAACTCTCTGAACTTGGTATCCAAGAAGCCAGGCACCCAGAGGCAGTCCCAGTCCCAAGCCCAGTGGGCTCACTTGTTTGGATTTACCAAGGACAGAGTCAGTTTTCTTGGTACCTAATGATGTGAGGATGGCCAAATGCCAGGAGAGCTCTGAAGATGGACCTTTCCTGAGAAAACAGGTAGTGGCTAACCACATTTTCCTGACATACTCACAGAGTTGGTCAAGGAAACAAGATCTGAGAGAAGACAGGCCATTTCGGGGGAACATAGTATGGCCCACCAGTCAGAGGACACTCCGGATAGTCACAGACGTACTTGGGGGAAGGAGGTGCCTTTGTGGGAGTGGGTGTGGGTTTGTTGTTTTGTCTCATGTTCTGAGAATAGATAGGAAAGGCGGTTTGTTTGGTTTGGAGTGGACAGTTTCTAGTAAGTCATTTGACATGGCGAGTGTTTCTGTTTCTGTGTATCCCACTGTGTCCGTTGTTGTAGACATTAGCAAAGAGAATGCATTAATGGATGTGTCCTGTCTAGTATAAATCTTCCCATAATTTATCCTGCCCAATATATGAATGGACTGCAGCTTGTCTTATCGATGTGCAACACCTGCTATCTTTCTAAGTTGTTGTTTTCTTCCTGAATTCTGGCCACTCTCCAGAATAGGCTCATGGATTTGTGTCCAAAATATGTACCACCTCCAAGCTCTGTGACATGGCCATGTCCTGGATAGCTGAAGAGAATGGCGAGCATCTCAGAAAACCCAGATATCAGTGTGACCAGGAAAGTCTCAGTGCAGAAACCCTGCTTTGGGCCTTTGCTTACTTATTGTTGTGTTGCACTGAATGTCAGGAAGGTCTTTGCCTCAGGCCACCCCTTTGTGAAGCCTGAAGAAAACAGTTTTCAAATGGAAATGAATGGGTCTCACCTGTGGCTCTTTGCTTAATTGCTTTGGAAAGGGATGTGTCTTTATCAGCCTCTTGGGCCTGTGTGTGGCTGTGACTTAGATTCTCAGCACCTGATGGATCTTAAGAATGATCCCATGTGAGCTTCCAAAACCAAAATGGCAAAAAATTTTATTCATTGTGGATGAAGTCTCTTGCCTTCCTCTGTTAGGTTCCTGCACTCCATCAAATGACAATAGGGATTCTTTGGGTCAAATGAGTTCTTCAAAGCCCTGCAGAGGTGCTTGTGTTTTCGCATGACTCTAAATCACCTAAAGAATCGATACCTAAAATCAGTTTGCCTCAAATTGGAGAAACACAGAAGTATTAACCGCAGGCTTATTTGTTCACTCCTGGTTCACAGAAACGGTGTCCAGGCTACCCTGACTTTAGACAAATGAGGGGCAAACGAGCTGATTTTGGACACTGTCTTGGGCTGCGCCCCTCATGGAAACCTCCAGCCAGAGGTTAAGATGATTGACTATATGAAATAAGATGAGGGCCATGTGGGAGTGTTTTGGTTTTAATTTTGGTCATTTGTGTGGCATTGGAAAAAATGACTGGGTCCACGTGGGCTTGAACTCTGGTGTGATTCCCCTTAGAGACTGGGTTTTGGAACTGAACTCAGAGAAGCATTGCCATGAATTTTGTTGGGATTTTAAGAGGCCATGCATGAAAGTCGCTCTTGGAAACTGAGACCTAGGCCCCGGGTGGATTTCCACAGAGGCCTGGGAATCTCAGCAAGGATATCACATGATTTTATTCTTAAAGAAATGGCAGCCATAGTTGAGAGTCAAAACACACATGGACCTCACATTGTAGACCTCAATGGGCCTGGCCTAATGTGACCTTTTGTCCACTCTTTGGGAAGCCATGCCTGTGAGAGTTCTCCAGAGATTTCATTGAAATGAGCTTCCTCACCATTTAATGTTTGCTGAATGAACTGAAACCCACAGTGCCTCCAACTTCATGCTTGAAAAATGGCTAGATAAATACCATGAAATTTTTGAAATTCCTATGACCAGGTGGCACTGGAGAAACATTGGATGTCCTGTTGCTGATCATGAGTATACCAGACAGTGCCTTGATTTACTGAGTTTCATGAAACTGGTGTAGAACAGAGATGCCAGAAATTTGGAGCCTGCTGAGTAGTGGGTCTAGAGCAGTGGTGGGGAGGTGTTTGATAAAACATCCGTGGTACGGCCATGTGGATCTACCATTGGATTCCAAATGGCTTGTAACTGACATGGTGCAGCCAACAGACCATTATATGTAAAGGCATCGTGATATATGGAGAGTTTTCAGAGGAAAATTAAGAATCAGGTTGATATGGACAAGGGGGCAATGGGGCAAGCTGTGAGAGATAGGAGCCTAGTTGGTGCATTCTCTTGCAGACCCTGACCCACCACACGTGACAGAACTCCCTCCAGCACTGTGTCCCAGTTTAGCTCCTAGTATTTCGTGAAACAAATACCAAACTCACAGTGCAGCAACAAAAACACCACAAAAAGTGGAAGAGGACCAAATGGCTTCACAGTCCACACGGGGAGACACTTAGTCCCCAGTGGCCTCAGTTTACCTACAAAGAGAGGATTCAGCACTGCTTCATCTTGTTCATTGGAAAATAAGAAACCATGTCCTCCAGGTCACATAGATGCAGACCCAGCTTTGATGTTCTCACTACAGAGGAAGCCAAATCTCCTGAAAACAACATATATTTCAAGTGTGGAAGCTCAGAGGCAGTTTCTCAAAAAGGTTTTAGGCCAGCAGAGCTCCATGTTTGTGGAGGGTTTACCCTGTCCCTTAGTTTTGGAAACTCCTCTACCACCTCCAAGGTTGTGAACTCCTGAGCATTTTCCATTCCAGATATGTATTCACTGATTTTGTAACTCTTCTCCTCTAATTGTGTCTTACTTGGGGTTAAGGTAATGTCATGGCATTGTTCTGGATGAGAGCGGGAGGATATTTGTGCAGCATATATTTACATACACATTAGATTCATTTTCCAAATTTCCATTCGAAATACTGAATCCCTGACACTAACCCATACCTAGTAGACTCAGACTATTCATCCTAATATAATGGAGAAAATTAACCCAACACATTAGAAATACAAGTACTTCAGAGGAGACATGTTGTATAGTTGGACTTGACATTTGCATTATATAAGGTAGGAGTTATAAATCTAGTCAAATTTATTTGAAATATTCTCCATGTGTTTTAAAATTAACAAATATGTGAATTCTTGTTTCCTTTTTCTGTAGTCTCTTAAAACACGTATATTTATATGCATATATAGAATCCTAGCAGGTATCACACGTACATTTTTGTGAGGTGGCTGTCTTGGCAGATACAAATTGTGAGAAGAGTTCACTCCTCCTAAATGCTGTTGGAAATGAAAATTCAACTTATAGGAGAGCGTCCTAGTAGAACAACATTATACATTAACTCATGTTCAGTAAAATACATATTTTTGCATTTGTGGATGATACATATTTACTGATGAATTTCGATTGGCATTTATATTGGTACTTTTTAATGTCTGTGAGTTGTGTGTGTGTGTGTGTGTGTGTGTGTGTGTGTGTGTATAGATATAGATATAGATATACTCTCCAAATTTTTCAAAATATGAAATATATTTGTCTAATATACACTCTCTAAATTCATTCATGTTCATGTATGTGGATTTATAATCCACTTTTCACAAGATGATAATCAGAAATATTCATCCACCTGAAATACATATTTGTTTCCTAGTACTGAAAACTAACTTCAGTGAATGGTGCATACAAATCCTAATTATTCTACAGTAACTGACCCAGTCTAACATCAATGCAAGTAGACTCCTATGGGACATGATATGTAATTTGTCATTCATTTGTATTCGACACTGGTACATTATTGTTTCTTCAGTTTTTGCACATCACAGGATATACATTTCATCCACAAGTTCACAAATTAATAAGCATTTTTTTCAATTTTCACCACTTCTTGCTTCAGAACACATGTATTGTCAGGGTTTCTTGACTGATCTTTTCGTGAGACTTCTTTCCAAACACATTATTTTGAATTTCCATAATCATTTTGAAGCAAAACTCACACACTCTTCATGATAAACCAAAACACAAATATTTCCATTACATATATACCTGGTTGGAATGAATGATTGTATATCAATATACGATTTCCTTTAATTTTTCAGATATCAGTTCAATTCATTATTTAAAGTTCAAAAAAGTTATATTTTTTTATTCACTGTATGGTCTATTCATGCTTTTTCTCTATGTTCCTAGAAACAGGGTACACCTCTTTGTACCCCCGATTCTCATTTTACATCTTCAATATATTGCTCCCAGAAATGGTGAAAGAAATACTCATGTCACCTCATTATCACAGTAATATTCTGGACAAAAAATGGAAAGGTCACACTTATGATTGTACCAAAGCCTAAATGGAAAGTGAACATGGATTTCTAAAAACATCCATGTCCAGGTTGCCTAATGCTGTCAATTGTCAATCCTATTGGTGACTACATATTTGTTTTTTTCCTAATTTATATATTCAAACTCAACCCTGTTGAAAATGTCTAATTCTATCACTCACTTTATACTTTGCCTGATTTCGTAATGTTTCTATTGATATCTGCTTTTCTACATATTTTCCCCAGTTCAACATAGTGACTGACTCTTCATATGTGCTGACATTTTCATTCACTCAACAACCGAAAGTCTATTGCTAAAGAACTTTTGGTCCAAATCCTATACTCACTCTTCTTCCTAAACCTACCGACTATCTTCCTAATCCTACTGAATATCCCTTTTTGACTGGATGTTCTCTTCTAAATTCAATCATCCAATGTACAAGGTCTTATGCCATTGTATATCGAATTATCTGAGGCATCTTTGCAGAACATCATTCAAAGCTAAGTATCCCAATCCAGGGCAAAACCCTTCTGGGCTTCGAATCATACCTAGATTTCTGTTTTCCTACTTATATTTCACCTCTATATTCTTGTAAATATTGCAGGTTCCCAATACCATTATTCATCACACAGAATCACTCGTAATCCAAATCAAACCTGTTTTTAACCCCAAGTATACACTGTTCCCTCAATCATTTTACAGAAGAGCAGGGACGGAGTGGTTCTTACAATACAGGAAAGTTGGGGACCTTCCATCTTATGAGAACCTCAAATGTCCATGCACAAATGATACCTGGAGAAGTTGTAGGCAGGTATGAAGCACCTAAGAGAGCAAAAGTCATCTTCCATGGCAAACAACCTAGTCAGGATGAAGGGATGTGTCTGAATCTGCCTCTCTCTCTTCTTATTGTACAGAAGATGGACCAAACCAGGGCTGAGTGGAGAGCTGTTCCCGGCTGCCAATGGTGATATACATTCTACCTTATGAAAGTGTCACAGGAAGTAGGGGCAACCTCCATCTTATGTTACCCTTGGAAGCAACTGTTAGGACAAAGTGGTTGCCAAGGCAGTGACCTCATTCAGTTCCAAAGAATGTGACATACCTCATTTCCTTGGTGATGGAACTCTCTGAACTTGGTATCCAAGAAGCCAGGCACCCAGAGGCAGTCCCAGTCCCAGTCCCAGTGGGCTCACTTGTTTGGATTTACCAAGGACAGAGTCAGTTTTCTTGGTACCTAATGATGTGAGGATGGCCAAATGCCAGGAGAGCTCTGAAGATGGACCTTTCCTGAGAAAACAGGTAGTGGCTAACCACTTTTTCCTGACATCCTCACAGAGTTGGTCAAGGAAACAAGATCTGAGAGAAGACAGGCCATTTCGGGGGAACATAGTATGGCCCACCAGTCAGAGGACACTCCGGATAGTCACAGACGTACTTGGGGGAAGGAGGTGCCTTTGTGGGAGTGGGTGTGGGTTTGTTGTTTTGTCTCATGTTCTGAGAATAGATAGGAAAGGCGGTTTGTTTGGTTTGGAGTGGACAGTTTCTAGTAAGTCATTTGACATGGCGAGTGTTTCTGTTTCTGTGTATCCCACTGTGTCCGTTGTTGTAGACATTAGCAAAGAGAATGCATTAATGGATGTGTCCTGTCTAGTATAAATCTTCCCATAATTCATCCTGCCCAATATATGAATGGACTGCAGCTTGTCTTATCGATGTGCAACACCTGCTATCTTTCTAAGTTGTTGTTTTCTTCCTGAATTCTGGCCACTCTCCAGAATAGGCTCATGGATTTGTGTCCAAAATATGTACCACCTCCAAGCTCTGTGACATGGCCATGTACTGGATAGCTGAAGAGAATGGCGAGCATCTCAGAAAACTCAGATATCAGTGTGACCAGGGAAGTCTCAGTGCAGAAACCCTGCTTTGGGCCTTTTGCTTACTTATTGTTGTGTTGCACTGAATGTCAGGAAGGTCTTTGCCTCAGGCCACCCCTTTGTGAAGCCTGAAGAAAACAGTTTTCAAATGGAAATGAATGGGCCTCACCTGTGACTCTTTATCAGCCTCTTGGACCTGTGTGTGGCTGTGACTTAGATTCTCAGCACCTGATGGATCTTAAGAATGATCCCATGTGAGCTTCCAAAACCAAAATGGCAAATAATATCATTCATTGTGGATGAAGTCTCTTGCCTTCCTCTGTTAGGTTCCTGCACTCCATCAAATGACAATAGGGATTCTTTGGGTCAAATGAGTTCTTCAAAGCCCTGCAGAGGTGCTTGTGTTTTCGCATGACTCTAAATCACCTAAAGAATCGATACCTAAAATCAGTAGGCCTCAAATTGGAGAAACAAAGAAGTATTAACGGCAGGATTATTTGTTCACTCCTGGTTCACAGAAACGGTGTCCAGGCTACCCTGACTTTAGGCAAATGAGGGGCAAACGAGCTGATTTTGGACACTGTCTTGGGCTGCGCCCCTCATGGAAACCTCCAGCCAGAGGTTAAGATGATTGACTATATGGAATAAGGTGAAGGCCATGTGGGAGTGTTTTGGTTTTAATTTTGGTCATTTGTGTTGCATTGGAAAAAATAACTGGGTCCACGTGGGCTTGAACTCTGGTGTGATTCCCCTTAGAGACTGGGTTTTGGAACTGAACTCAGAGAAGCATTGCCATGAATTTTGTTAGGAATTTAAGAGGCCATGCATGAAAGTCCCTCTTGGAAACTGAGACCTAGGCCCCGGGTGGATTTCCACAGAGGCCTGGGAATCTCAGCAAGGATATCACATGATTTTATTCTTAAAGAAATGGCAGCCATAGTTGAGAGTCAAAACACACATGGACCTCACATTGTAGACCTCAATGGGCCTGGCCTAATGTGACCTTTTGTCCACTCTTTGGGAAGCCGTGCCTGTGAGAGTTCTCCAGAGATTTCATTGAAATGAGCTTCCTCACCATTTAATGTTTGCTGAATGAACTGAAACCCACAGTGCCTCCAACTTCATGCTTGAAAAATGGCTAGATAAATACCATGAAATTTTTGAAATTCCTATGACCAGGTGGCACTGGAGAAACATTGGATGTCCTGTTGCTCATTATGAGTATACCAGACAGTGCCTTGATTTACTGAGTTTCATGAAAATGGTGTAGAACATATTTGTGTATGCAAATATGTGCTACACAAAATCTTCCTACTCTCATTCACAACAATACCTTGACACTATCTTTGCCCCAAGTAAGACAAAATAAAAGAAGAAGAGTTAGAAAATCTGTGAATACATATCAGGAATGGAACATGATTGCGAGTTCACAATCTTGGAGGTGGTAGAGGAGTTTCCAAAAGTAAGGGACAAGGTAAATATTGCACAAATATGGAGATGTGCCAGCCTAAAGACTTCTGGAGAACCTGCCTCTGAGGTTGGCCACTTGAAGTATATGTTGTTGTCAGGACCTATGGCTTCCTTTCTAGTGAGACCACCAAAGCTGGGTCTCCATCTATGTGACCTGCAGAACATGGTTTCTTATTTTCCAAAGAAAGTGAGGCAGCAAGGCTGAATTCTCTCTTTGTAAGTAAACTCTTGCCACTGAAGGCTAAGTGTGGCCCCGTGTGGACTGTGAAGCCATTTGGTAATCCTCCACTTTTCATGGTGTTCTTGCTGCTGCACTGGGAGTTTGGTATTGGCTTCAGGAAATACAAGAAATTCAACTGGGTCACAGTGCTGGAGGGAGATCTGTCACGTGTTGTGCGTCAGGGTCTGCAGGAGAATGCACCAACCAGGCTTCTATCCCACATAGCTTGCCCCCTTGACCATAGCAACCTGATTCTGAACATTGACCTGAAACCTCTCCATTCAACAAGATGCCTTTACATACAAGGGTCTGCTGGCTGCACCATGTCAGTTACAAGCCTTTTGGCAGATCCACATAATCCCAACACAGAAGTTTTATCACAGACCTGCAAAACACTCCTCTAGGCCCACTACTCAACAGACTTTAACTTATTTGCATCACTGTTCTACACCATTTTCATGAAACCCAGTCAATCAAGGCACTGTCTGGTACACTCATGATCAGCAACAGGAAATCCAAAGTGTATCCAGTGACACCTGGTGATGGGAATTTCAAATTTTTATGATGTTTATCTAGCCATTTTTCAAGGATGAGTTTGGAGGCACTGTGGGATTTAATTCATTCTGGAAACATCAAATGGGGAGAAAGCCCATTTCAATGAAACATCTGGAGAACTCTCACAGGCAAGACTTCCCAAAGAGTGGCCAAATGATCAAATGAAGCCAGGCCCATTGAGGTCTACAATGTGAGGTCCATGTGTGTTTTTACTCTCAACTATGGCTGTCAAGTCTTAAAGAATAAAATCATGTGATATTCTGGCTCAGATTCCCAGTGCTCTGTGGGAAGCCCCCTGGACCTAGATCTCAGTTTCCAAAGGCCACTACCATGTGTGGCCTCCAAAAATCCCAACACAATTCATGGCAATACATCTCTGCAGTAATTTCCAAACTCAGTCTCTAAGAAGACTCACACCAGAGTTCAAGCCAAGGTGGACCCAGTCATCTCTTCCATCAGCCAAACAAATGACCACAATTAAAACCAAAATACTCCCACATGGCTCTCAACTACTTCCACATAGACACTCATCATTACCTCTGGCTGGAAGTTTCCATGAGGGGCGCAGCTGAAGACAGTATCCAAAATATGCTCCCTACCCTCATTTGTCTAAAGTCAGGGTGGCTTGACAACCTATCTGTGAACAAGGAGTGATCAAATAGGCCTGCCATTAATACTGCTCTGCTTCTCCAATTTGAGCCTAATGTCTGTGGGGTTTAGATTCTTTATGTGAATTGGAGTCATGAGAAAATCCAAGCACCTATGGGCTTGCCTCTGCAGGGCTTTGAAAAACTTTTTGAACCAAAGGATACCTATTCTCACTTGATGGAAATCAGGAACCTTACAGAGGAAGGCGAGAGACTTCATCCACAAGACTGCTCTTTTTCCATTTTGGTTTTGGATGCACACATGAGATCTTTCCTTAGATTCACCAGGTGGTGAGAATCTAAGTCACAGCCTCACACAGGGCCAAGAGGCTGATTCAGACACATCCCTTTCCATGGCAATTAAGCAAAGAGCCACAGGTGATGCTCATTATTTTCCATTAGAAAACTGTTTTCTTCAGGCTTCACAAAGGGGTGGACTGAGGCAAAGACCTTCCAGACATTCAGGGCAACGGAACAATAGGTAAACAAAAGGCCCAAATCAGTGTTTCTCCACTGACACTTTACTGGTCACACTGATATCTGAGTTTTCTGAGTTCCTCTCCATTCCCTTCATCTATCCAGTACAAGGCCATGTTACAGAGTTTGGAGGTGGTACATATCTTTTACACAAAACCATGAGCCTATTCTTGAGAGTGGCCAGAATTCAGGAAGAAAACAGGAACTTAGGAAGATAGCAGGTATTGCCCATTCATAAGGAAAGTCGTAGTCCATTCATAAATTTGGCAGGATGAATGCTGAGAAACTTTCTACTAGACAGAACACATCCATTGATGCATTCTCTTTTCTAATGTCTATAACCACAGACACAGTGGGATACACAAACCCACAACCACACCCACAAAGGCAACACTTTCCTCCAAGTTGGTCTGTGACTATCCAGAGTGTCCTCTGACTGGTGGGCCATACTATGTTCCCCAAAATTGCTTGTTCTGTCTCAAATCTGCTTTCCTTTGCCAACTCTTGAAGTAGTCAGGAGTCAGCGGTGAGCCAATACCTGCTTTATCAGGAAAGAACCATCTTCAGAGCTTCCCTGGCATTTGGCCATCCTCACATCAGTAGGTAAGTGCCGTAGCCCGGCTGGCTGGGCAAAATAACCGGGGGGGTGACGAACAACTTGTGTAGACTGATGCAGCAGGCCTGGAAGCCGTTTATTGTTGAATAAGAGCGGTATTTATACATTTTACACAGCCTATCTAATTAGCATGAAATAGATTCAGCAGTCAAACAATAAGGAATCTCCACACTTAATGGCTCGCTTTTGTTACTTCACAAACCACTCCCTCTGGCATTTTGCCAGGCGCCATCCAGACTTCTTTACAGGCTCTAACATTTCTCTGGCAAAATAACAGGTGCCAATCTGACTTGTTTACAGACGTTAACATTTCCCCCTTTTGTTTAATTTAAATAAGGACCATAGTGTTTTTTACAGAAACACCATAAATAACCTGCTAGAAACAGAAAGGGAGGATACAAAATGTTACAATACCAATCCAGTTGATGGCTCCATGCAAGAAGCCCTTGGAAAACTTATACCAGCAATGACACCGTTAGCAAAGATACCGAGTTACAAGTTGTTGTAGATTACAGTCTGTTGTCTCAGTCCAGATAAAGCAGTGTCTCAATAGATTAACTCAGAGTTCAGGTAAATCACAGTCCAGGTAAGTTCTCCAGGCAGCTAGCTTAAGTTGTAGTAGCAGAAACAGCGATAGCTCCGAAGTCTCCTCGGGTTCTCAGCCGAAGTTTCCTCCAGTTCTCAGCAACATTGTAAATTCTTCCACCTTTGTTTTCACCGGCACTTGGACGAAGGCAGGAACTCTGGATGGCTAAAGAAAATCCTGTAGCATTTCACTAAGAAAACAACCTTCTGAACAATTTTAGTACATTATCTCAAGGTTTTTTACATTTGAAATAAGCCTTAATAGTACTCATTACTCATCAGCCTGCAGGTGTGGGAGACCCATTGTAGTTACTGGCCTTGGAAATGATCAAACTTCAGGGATGCCAGTGGCATCTTCTGCCAGCTGTAGCATCCTGGGCAGCCCCAGATGGCCCCAGGGAGAGTCCTGGGCTCAAACTTCTTCCGGGCACAGGGAGCAAAAGCCTGCGAGACTGTGCCTCCAGGTCAGGTCTAGATTTGGGCTCACAGTGGTGATCCGCTCCCCCGGGCAGGGGGGCGGGGAAGAGCCCTCAACTGCCTCTTGGAAAATTCTTACTGCGCCATGATCGGCTTGGGCAGGTGGCAGCCGCCTTGTCATTTCACGCACCCTCCAGTATCGAAAAGTATTCAGTAATAGCCTTTTGCTGCAACTTTTTTCCTGATAATCCTTCTTCTTCTGAACTTTCTTTTTCTTTCTGACTAGAGTTTCTGGGCTTTTATCAACACATGCCCTAACTATTCTTGGTTCCACTGGGGTGCCTTTTTCTCTTATCAATTTACTTCTCACCCCTTCCATATTTTCATCACAAAGACAATACAACATTTCAAGACAAAACAAGACACAAACATACTGCATCAATCTTCTCCATTTTCTCGAAATGGTCATTTTTCCTATCGCCCTATCTGCCTAGGGACGAGCAGATTGCTCCCGTCCTATCTATGGACAGAAAGCTTTTTTCGACCCTTACCCGTGAGTGTCCCAGGGCTCCCCGTAACGGGCCACCATCTGCCGCAGTCCCGCTGCAGCAGAATAACCTGGGGGGTGACGAATAACTTGTGAATGTTGATGCAGCAGGAATGAGAGCCGTTTATTGTAAGATCTGAGCGATATTTATACATTTTACACAGCCTATCTCATTAGCATAAAATAGATACAGCAGTCAACCAATAAGGAATCTTCACACTTAATGGCTCGCTTTTGTTACTTCACAAACCACTCCCTCTGGCATTTTGCCAGGCACCATCCAGACTTGTTTACAGACTCTAACATTTCTCCAGCAAAATAACAGGTGCCAATCTGACTTGTTTACAGACCTTAACAGGTAAGAAGAAAGACTGACTCTGTCTTTGGTAAATTCAAACAAGTGAGACCACTGGGACTGGGATTGGTAATGGCTCTGGGTGCCTGGCTTCCTGGATCCCAAGTTCAGAGACTTTCATCACCAAGGAAGTGAGGTGTGGTCACTTCTTTCAGGAACTGAATGAGGTCACTGCCTTGGCTACCACTTTGTCCTAACAGTTGCTTCCAAGGGTTCCATGAGATGGAGGCTGCCCCTACTTCCTGAGACAATTTCATATGTTAGAATGGTATATCAACCATACGCACCTGGGAAGAGCTTTCCACACAGGCCTGGTTTGGTCTACTCTACATTAAGAAGAGTGAGGCTGATTCAGACACATTCCTTCATCCTTCCAGGTTGTTTGCCATGGAGATGTCTTTTGCTCTCTCAGGTCCATCAAAGCTGCCTACATCTTCTCCAGAGATCATTTCTGCACGTACCTTTGATGTTCTCAGCAGGTGGAAGATCCCATACATTCTTGTATTGTAAGACCAACACTGTCGCTGCTCTTCAGCAAAGTTAGATTGAGGGAACAGTGTATGATTAGTGTTATTAACATGTTCGATATGGGTTAGGAACCATTCTGCTGCATGAATAATGGTATTGGGAACCTGTGATATTTACAAGAATATAGAGGTGAAATATATGTACGAAAACAGAAATCTAAGTAAGATTTGAAGCCCAGAAGGTCATTTGTCCCTTGATTGGGATACTTAGCGTTGAATTACATTCTGCACAGATGTTTCAGATAAATCGATATACAATGGCATAGGACCTTTCACCTTGGATGATTGAATGTAGAAGAGAACATCCAGTCAAAAAGTGATAGTGGGTAGGATTAGGAAGATAGTCGGTAGGTTTAGGAAGAAGAATGAGTGTAGGATTTGGAACAAAAGTTCTTTAGAAGTAGGGTATCGCTAAGAGAGTGAATGTAAATATCAGCACATGTGACGAGGAAGTCACAATGATTAACTGGGGAAAATATGTAGGAAAGCAGATATCAATAGAGACATTACAAAATCAGGCAAAGTATAAAGTGAGTGACAGGATTAGACATTTTCAACATGGTTGAGTTTGAATATATAATCTTTGGAAGAAACAAATATGTAGTCACCAATAGGATTTTCATTTGAGAGCATTAGGCAACCTGGACATGGATGTTTTTAGTAATCCATGTTCACTTTCCATTTAGGTTTTGTACAATCATAAGTGTGACCTTTGCTTTTTGTGTCCAGAATATTACTGTGATAAAATGTATATGTAGATCAGGTGACATGAGTATTTCTTCCACCATTTCTGGGAGCTATATTTTGAGGACGTATAAATTAGTATTGGGGGTACAAAGAGGTGTACCTGTGTCTATGAATATAGAGATAATTCGTGAATAGACTGTACTGTGAATAAATAATATAACTGGTTCCACTTTAAATAATGGATTGAATTGATATCTGAAACTAAGTAAGAAATCTTATATTGATATAGAACCATTCATTCCAACCAGTTACACATCTAATGGTAATATTAGTGTTACGGTTTATTGTGACGGGTTTGTGAGTTTTGATTCAAATGTGATAATGGAAATTGAAAATAATGTGTTTGGAAAGAAGTCTCATGAAAAGAGCAGTCAAGAAACATGGAGGAATACATGTGTTCTCAAGCAGGAAGTGATTGAAAGTGAAACAAATGCCTATAAATTTGCGAAATTTTGATGAGACATATATGCTATGATGTGCATAAACTAAAGAAATAGTAATGTACCAGTGTTGAATAAAAATGAACGTCAAAATGCACATCATGTCTACTTGCATTGATGTTCAACTGGGTCAGTTACTGTAGAAATATTAGGATTTTGGGGGGGGGGGATTAATAATACAATTTATTTTAGCACTAGCATGCCACAGAATGTAGAGGAAAGATCAATGGATTTTTAGTTATAGCACTAATAATCTAACATTTAGTGACTATTTTGGATAGTCTAAAATTACATAAGGCTATGTAACATAATTTTTTTTATTTAACATTCATCAAAGCTTGGAATTTTCATAATATTTCTTCTTTTTTATTTTTTATTTTTTCAGTTGTTGATTGACCTTCATTTTGTTTATTTGTATGTGGTGCTGAGAATAGAACCATGTGCCTTACACATGCTAGAAAAGCATGTTACCACTGAGCCACAAACCCAGCCCCTCCACTTTTATCTTAACATCATACACTCATGTCCCTCTTCTTTACTCACTTTCTTCCCCATTTTCCCCCTTCTCTCCCTTCCTTTTTCGTTTCCCCTCCATATCTATTTTTCTCTCATGTCATTACAAACAGTAGTATGCTATGAAATTTAAGTTTAAGACTGTTTTTTATAGTCATTCATTTTCTTGAGAAAATCTAAAAATTATAATCAACTGATAGATATATTACAATACATTTATTACACATATGTATCTATATTCATGCATATGCATTACATATATATTATATATATATACATATATATTTAAAAGTACTTTGATTTTCCTGTTAGAAATAATATAGACCAAGTCTTTCTTAATTCTCAATTCTTCCATAATTAACATCTTACAGTGAAAATCAAATAAACATATTTAAGTAAAAAGGTATCATTCTTATTTATCAATACTGATAATTTAAGGTTTTATATCACATTAAGCTGTAATATGGCATATTAAGTCTTATGAATTAGAGAAATTTTATTTGAACAACCTATTATTTAAGGACCATATGCACTGACATTTTAAATGGCGTTCTTGTGATTTCTATTTCTATCAATTGTGTATTAATTGCCAAATACTTATTTTAGTACTTTTCATGTTCATAATTGATATAAAGTCAATTGTTTAATTCTTCTTGTAAGTAGTTACTTATTACAGTAGGGACATTATTAATAATACAACATCTTTATAAGAAAAATGGTACAAATTTATTTTCATGCAAAATTAAGAATAATTGCATGCTCTAAATGTTTGATTGTTGATACATATAATAAAGAGCTTTTGATGAGTCTCTTCCCCAGTAAAACATAAAATGCAAAGATAATGTCCAAATAAAGATAAGAAAAATACACATTATCAGCTAGAAACTATTAAATAAAAGATGAAAAGTACAATCCAACACATTGTACGAACTTGTCAGATGAGGTAGTATTCTGGAAGGATAGCCTAAGACTAGACCTTGTCCATGTCAAAATATTCACGAAAAAAATGAAGTATGAAAAGTGTAGAAAATGCTATGAATTTTTCATGAAGATAGGTGAATTATCCTTTCATCTCAATTTATGTGCATTTTCTGGTAAAATAAATTTGTGATATTTACAACTACACAAAACAAAGTTTCTGCATAGCAAAATGAATACATCTGAACCCATTTTTAGCTGATTTCTTCCCACTAAATTTTAAACCTTTATTTATTTATTTATTTATTTTTATTGGTTGTTCAAAACATTACAAAGCTCAAGATATATCATCTTTCATACATTTGACTCAATTGGGTTATGAACTCCCATTTTTTCCCCAAATACGAATTGTAGAATCACATCGGTTACACATTCACACTTTTACATAATGGCATATTAGTGACTGTTGTATTCTGCTACCTTTCCTATCCCCTACTATCCACCCTCTCCTCCCCTCCCATCTTCCCTCTCTACCTCATCTGCTATTGTTCAATTCTCTCCATTGTTTCCCCCCCACTTCCCCTCACAACATTTTATATGCGATTTTGTGTAACATTGAGGGTCTCCTACAATTTTCATAAGCTTTCCCTTCTCTCTCCCTTTCTCTCCCCCCATTCGTCTTTGTTTAATGTTAATATTTTCCTCATGCTCTTCCTCCCTGTTCTGCTCTTATTTGCTCTCTTTATATCAGAGAAGACATTTGGCATTTATTTTTTAAGGACTGGTTGGCTTCGCTTAACATAATATGCTCTAATGCCATCCATTTCCCTGCAAATTCTATGATTTTGTCATTTTTGTGCTGTGTAATATTCCATTGTGTATAGATGCCACATTTTTTTATCCATTAATCTATTGAAGGGCATCTAAGTTGGTTCCACAGTCTAGCTATTGTGAATTGTGCCGCTATGATCATTGATGTGGCAGTATCCCTATAGTACGCTCTTTTAAGATCCTCAGGGAACAGTCCAAGAAGGGTGATAGCTGGGTCAAATGGTGGATCCATTTCCAGCTTTCCCAGGAATATCCATACTTCTTTCAAAATTGGCCTCACCAATTTGCAGTCCCACCAGCAGTGTACAAGTGTACACTTTTCCCCACATCCTCGCCAACACTTATTGTTGTTTGACTTCATAATGGCTGCTCATCTTACTGGAGTAAGATGGTATCTTAAGGTGGTTTTGATTTGCATTTCTCAGACTGCTAGAGATGGTGAGCATTTTTTCATGTACTTGTTGATTGATTGTATGTCCTCCTCTGTGAATTGTCTGATTAGGTCCTCGGCCCATTTGTTGATTGGGTTATTTGTTATCTTATTGTTTAATATTTTGAGTTCTTTGTATATTCTGCATATTAGGGCTCTATCTGAAGTGTGAGGGGTAAAAATTTGTTCCCAGGATGTAGGCTCTCTATTTACCTCTCTTATTGTTTCTCTTCTTGAGAAAAAAACTTTTTAGTTTAAGTAAGTCCCATTTGTTTTTTTCTTGTTATTAACTCTTGGGCTATTGATGTCTTATTAAAGAATTTGGAGCCTGACCCCACAGTATATAGATCGTAGCCAACTTTTTCTCCTATGAGACGCAGTGTCTCTGATTTGATATCTAGCTCCTTGATCTATTTTGATTTAACTTTTGTGCATGGTGAGAAAACGGGATTCAGTTTCATTTTGTTGCATATGGATTTCTAATTTTCCCTGCACCATTTGTTGAAGATGCTATCCTTCATCCATTGCATGTTTATAGCCACTTTATCAAATATAAGAAAGTTGTAATTTTGTGGATTGTTTTCTCTGTCCTCCATTCTATACCATTTGTCCACCTGCCTGTTTTCGTACCAGTACCACACTGTTTTTGTTACTATTGCTTTGTAGTAAAGTTTGAACTCTGGTATCGCTATACCTCCCGATTCACACTTCCTGCTTAGAATTTCTTTTGCTATTCTGTGTCTTTTGTTTTTCTATATGAATTTCATGATTGCTTTATCATTTCTACAAGAAATGCCATTGGGATTTTGATTGGCATTGCGTTAAACCTGTATAGAACTTTGGGTAATTTCGCCATTTTGATGAATTTAGTTCTGCCTATCCATGAACAGGGTACATTTTTCCATCTTCTAAGATCTTTTTCTATCTCTCTCTTTAGGGTTCTGTGGTTTTCACCTCTTTTGTTAGGTTGATTTCCAAGTATCTTATTTTCTTTGAGGATATTGTGAATGGAGTGGTTTTCCTCATTTCAATTTCAGAAGTTTTGTTGCTGATATACAGGAATGCCTTTGATTAATGCGTGTTGGTTTTATATCCTTCATTTATTAACTCTAGCAGTTTCTTTGTAGACCCTTTTGGGTCTGTTAAATATATTACCATGTCATCCACAAATAGCGATAATTCAAGTCCTTCTTTTCCTATTTTTATGCCTTTAATTTCTTTTGTCTGTCTAATTTCTCTGGCTAGTATTTCAAGAACTAAATTGAATAGAAGTGGTGATAGAGGGCATCCCTGTCTTGTTCCAGATTTCAGAGGGAATGCCTTCAGTTTTCTCCATTTAGGATGATCCTAGCCTGACGTTTAGCATATATAGCTTTTACAATGTTGAGGTAAGTTCCTGTTATTTCTAGTTTTTCTAGTGTTTTGAACATAAAGGGATGCTGAACTGTGTCGAATGTTTTTACTACATCTATCGAGATGATCATATGGTTCTTGTCCTTAAGTCTATTGATGTGGTGAATAGCATTTATTGATTTCCGTATATTGAACCAGCCTTGCATTCCAGGGAAGAATCCTACTTGATCATGGTGCACAACTATTTTGATATGCTTTTGGATTCAATTCACACGGATTTCATTGAGAATTTTTGCATCCAAGTTCATTAGAGATATTGGTTGTAGTTTTCTTTTTTGAAGTGTCTTTGTCTGGTTTTGGGATAAGGGTGATTTTGGACTCCGAGAATGAATTTGGAAGAGCTCCTTATTTTTCTATTTCTTGATATAGCTTGAAAAGTATTGGTACTAATTCTTCTTTGAAGGTTTTTTTGAACTCTGCTCTATACCCATCAGGTCCAGGGCTTTTTTTGGTTGGTAGTATTTTGATGGCTTCTTCTATTTCTTCCTTTGTTTTTGGTCTGTTTAAATTGTGTGTGTCTTCCTGACTGAATCTGGGCAGATCGTATGACTTAAGAAATTTGTCGATATTTTAACTATCTTCTATTTTATTGGAATATAGGGTTTCAAAATACTTTCTAATTATCTTCTGTATTTGTGTACTGTCTGTTGTGATATTGTCTTTTTCATTCCATATGTTAGTAATTTCAGTTGTCTCTCTTCTTCTCATCCTTAGCATGGCTAAGGGCCTGTAAATCTTATTTATTTTTTCAAAGAACCAACTTTTAGTTTTATCAATTTTTTCAATGTTTTTTTTGTTTCAATTTCGTTGATTTCTGCTCTAATTTTAATTATTTCTTGTCTTCTACTACATTTGCTGTTGTTTTGCTCTTCCTTTTCTAGGTTTTTGATGTGTACTGTGAGTTTATTTATTTGTTGTTTTATTCTTTTTTTGAGGAAAGAACTCCAAGAAATGAATTTCGCTCTTAAAACTGCCTTCTTTGTGTCCCATAGATTCCAGTACGATGTGTCTGTATTGTCATTTGATTCTAAAAATATTTTTATCTCCTCCTTTATGTCTTCTGTAACCCATTGATCATTCAGTAGAATATTGTTCATTTTCCATGTGATGTAGGATTTTTCCTTCCTTCTTTTATCATTGATTTCCAGTTTCATTCCATTATGATCAGATATGGTGCATGGTATTTTCTCCACGCCTTTATATTTACTAAGAGTTGCCCAATGGCATAATATATGGTCTAACTTGGAGTAGGATCCATGTGCTGCTGAGAATAAAGTGTATCCACTTGATGATGGTTGATGTATTCTATATATGTCGGTTACGTCAAGGTTATTGATTGTGCTGTTGAATTCTATAGTTTCTTTATTCAGTTTTTTATAGAGGATCTGTCTAATGGCGAGAGCGGTGTGTTGAAGTCACCCATAATTATTGTGTTGTAGTCTATTTGACTCTTGAACTTGAGGCGAGTTTGTTTTATGAGCATTGCAGCTCAATTGTTTGGTGCATACCAATTGATAATTGTTATGTCTTGTTGGTGGATGGTTCCTTTTAACAATATATAGTGTCCTACTTTATCCCTTTTGATTAATGTAGGTTTGAAGTTGATTTTATATGATATGAGTATGGCCACTCCTGCTTGCTTCCGAGGGCCATATGAGTGGTATGATTTTTCCCAACCTTTCACTTTCAGCCTGTGTATGTCTTTACCTTTCATATGAGTCTCTCGAAGGCAGCATATTGTTGGATTTATTTTTTTGATCCAGGTTACTAGCCTATGTCTCTTGATTGGTGAGTTTAGATTTTTAACATTTAAGGTTACAATTGAAATATGATTTGTACTTCCAGTCATGTTTATTTATTTATTTATTTTAATTTGGGTAGTTTTTACTTTTTGGTTTTTTTCTTACCCCTTTACTGAGATACCTCCCGCTGTTAGTTTTGGGCACTATTTTTCAATTCCTCTTCTTGTAGTATTTTGCTCAAAATGCTTTGCAGTGCTGGTGTTCTGTCTGCGAATTCTTTTAGCTTTTATTTATCAGGAAGGACTTAATTTCATTGTCAAATCTGAAGCTTAATTTTGTTGGATACAGTATTCTTGGTTGGAATCCATTATTTTTCAGTGTTTGAAATACATTGTTCAAAGATCTTCTCGCTTTCAATGTCTGTGATGAAAAATCAATTGTTAACCTTATTGGTTTACCCCTGAATGTTATCTGCCTACTTTCTTTCGTAGCTTTTAATATTCTCTCCTTGTTCTGTATGTTGGCTATCTTCATAATTATATGTCTTGGAGTTTGTCTATTATGGTTTTGAATGTTTGAGGTCCTATAGGCTTCCAGGATATGGCAATCCATTCCATCTTTCATCTCTGGGAAGTTTTCTAGAATTATTTCATTTAATATGTTGTTCATTCATTCGGTTTGAATTTCTATGCCTCCTTCTATCCCGATGACTCCCAATTTTGTTTTTTTTATGACATCCCATATCTCTTGAATAGTTGCTCATGGGATTTAAGCATGTTTTCTGTGTTGACTATATTCTTTTCAATTTGACAAACTTTGTCTTCATTATCTGATGTTCTGACTTCTACTTGATCTAGTCTATTTGTAATATTCTTGTTTGAGTTTTTAATTTGGTTTATAGTTTCCTGCATTTCTAGAATTACTGTATGATTTTTTAAAAGATCTCTATCTCCTGGTAAAGCTTGTTCTTTGCCATTTGAATTTTTTTGTTTAATTCATTTTCAAAATATACTTTTATCCTTAGACTTGCTGCCTCATGTCTTCTCTCTTATTCCTTTCCATCTGAGTTAGGTATGACTTAAGTTTTTTCCCTATCCCTGTTTCTGATGCTTCTAGGTTCTCCTGTAGTATTAAGTTGTCCTTCATTGTTTGTACACCTTGTTTTCCCTTGTTTTTTCATGATGTTCACGTCATTTTCCAGATCTATTTGATTGCTGTGTTTCTGCTCTCTTCCATAGATTTGTTATGGGTTTATATATCTCTGTTTTCTCTCCTTTGTGTTGGTAGACTATGCCTGCTTAAGTGGATTCCGCTGTTAAGGAATTCTGACGGCCGAGCTCCAGTGATGTCACCTCTCTGCTGTGGTGGGCCCCAGGCTCCTTGCCGGAGTGTCCGAATTGGGTGGGTGGACTGGATTGTCTCTGGTTGGTTTCAGCTCCCGGTCGCTGGCAGGCCGGCAGTCTCCAGCCACCCAGTAGCGCGGGCAGCTTGTGGTCTGTCTTCAGCTGGTGGGTGATCTCTAGCCACACAGTTGCGCGTTCGGTCGCCGGCAGGCGCGCGTTCTCCAGCCGTCAAGACATAGCGTCAGCAGGTGGGCTGGCGCCAGCAGGAAGGTGGTCTCCAGTTGCCCAGTCACACTGGCAGTGGGCCGGCGTTCTCCAGCCAGCCAGTCAGGAGGGCCTGGCCTCTAGTCCCCTGGTTTATCCTGCTAGTCCTGATTTCTCCTGCTAGACCAGATTTCTCCTGAGTGATGCTTCTCGGCAGCTCAAACTGTTCTCTGGGTCTGCCGTTTGTTGGGTGGGGAGGGTGTCTATTGGGAACCCTGGAACTCTATTGTTTTAATTTTTTTCGCTTGCCCATCGCCCCGCACTGGCTAGACAAGTTTCATTTTTGCCGCTGATGGGAAGGGGAGATGAACGTCAGGTGCCTCTAGTTTTCCCCCAGTCTTTATGCAGACTTGCTCTGATTATTCCTCCCCCAAAAGCCTAGGAGATATTTTATGCGAATTCCCCTCTGTATGTGAGATGAGCTGAGAAACACACACCTGTTTTATTCTTGCAATCTGTCAGGGAGTGGTGGTGGTTACTTCAGCTCTCCAAGATGGTGGCTGTTGGTTTCCTTTGTGGAGTTTCTGCTTTGGGGCATAGAAATGTACTGCTAACTTCCCTGTCTGAAATCCCGAATTCAGCTGGGGGCTCAGTGGATGCTCAGCCAGCAGGATTCCACAGAATCCGCAGCAACGTTTCTCCCTGCTTGCTGGTCGCTTCTCGGTGGTGCCTCACCATTTGTAGACACAGGACAGGTCACGCGGATCAATCAGAATGGATCTCCAGTTGCACAAGTGGCTTGTGTTTGAGACTCAATTACCGGACCTCGGTGGTGGAAATCATTCTTCTAGGTTTCGGTAAACACCCATTTTCCTGTAAGATCCTAACAAGATAGTTTTTCATTGCTCTAACTCGTTATTCACTTGCGCAGTGGCAGGGTACACTGGGTGTGATACACTGTCTTCACAGCCATCTTGCAATGCCGAAATATTAGGATTTGGATGCACCATTTACTGAAAACTGTTTCAGTACTAGGAAAAAATATGTATTTCAGGTGGATGAATATTTCTGAGAATAATTTTTTAAAAATTGGATTATAAATCCACATACATGAATATGAATGAATTTAGGGAGTGCAAAATAAGACACAAATATTTCATATTTTGAAAAATCTGGAGAGTATATATATATATATATGTATATATATATATATATATATATATATATATATATATATATATACACACACACACACACAGACATTAAAAACTAGCAATATATATGCCAATCAAAATTCATCGTGAAATACATATCATCCACAGACCCAAAAATATTCATATACTGAACATGGATTTATGTATAATGTTGTTCAACTAGGAGGCTTACCCATAGGTTGAATTTTCAGTTCCAACAGCATTTAGGAGGAGTGATCTCTTCTCACAATTTGTATTTGCCAAGTCAGTCACCTCACAAAAATGTACGTGTGATACCAGGTACAATTCTATATGTGCATATAAAATTACATGTGCTGAATAGGCTACAGAGAAAAGGAGACAGGAATTCACATATTTGTTAACTTTCAAAACACACGGAGAACTATTTCAACAAAAAAAATGACTAGATTTATAACTCCTACCCTATATAATGCAAAAGGCAATTCCAACTATACACCATGCCTCCTCTGAACTGCTTGTATTTCTATTCTGTTTTGGTTATTATTCTCTATCATATTACGATTAGTAGTCAGAGTCTAGTATGGTAGGGGTTAGAGTCAGGGATTCAGTATTTCGAATGGAAAATTGGAAAATGTATCCAATGTGTATGCAAATATGTGCCACACAAAATCTTCCCACTCCTCCAGAACAATGGCTTGACATTATCTTCGCCCCAAGTAAGACATAATTAGAGGAGAAGAATTAGAAAATCAGTGAATACTTCTCTGGAATGTAATATGCTAAGAAGTTCACTACCTTGAAGGTGGTACAGGAGTTTCCAAAAGTAAGGGACAGGGTGAACACTCCATAAACATGGAGCTCTGCTGGCCTAAAGACTTCTTGAGAAATTTCCTCTGAGGTTGGGCACTTGAAACATATGTTGTTATGAGGAGCTTTAGCTTCCTTTGTACTGAGATCATCAAAGCTGGGTCTGCACCTATGTGACCTGTAAAACATAGTTTCTTATTTTCCAATTAACATGAGACACCAGTCCTGAATTTGATCTTTGTAGGTAAACTGTGGCCACTGGGTTCTAAGTGTCTCCCTGTGTGGACTGTGAAGCCATTTGTTCATCCTCCAATTTTCATGGTGTTTCTTGCTGCTGTATTTGCTTATGAAGTAAAAAAAAGATCACCTGGGACACAGTGCTTGAGGGAGTTCTGTCACGTGTGGTGGGTCAGGGTCTGCAAGAGAATATACCAACAATGCTTCTATTCCACATAGCTTTTCCCCTTGACCACAGCAACATAATTCTCAACATTGCCCTGAAACCTCTCTATATAACAAGATACCATTACATATAAGGGTCTGCTGGCTGCACCATGTCAGTCACAAGGCATTTGGAAGCCAATGGAAGATCAACATGGCCCCACCACAGATGTTTTATCACACACCTCCCCTCCTCTGATCTAGGCCCACTACTCAGCAGGCTCCAATTTACTGGCATCTCTGTTATACACCATTTTGATGAAACCTAGTCAATCAAGGCACTGTCTGGTATACTCATGATCAGCAACCGGTGTTCCAAATTTTCTCCAGTGCCACCTGGTCATGGAAATTTCAATAATTTTATTGTATTTATCTAGCCATTTTTCACGGATGAAGATGGAGGCACTGTGGATTTCAATTTGTACAGGAACCATTAAATGATGAGAAACCTCATTTCGATGAATGCTCTGTAGAACTGTTAAAGACAAGGCTTCCCAGGGAGTGGCCAAAAAGTCACATGAAATCAGACCCATTGAGGTCTACAATGTGAGGTCCATGTGTGTTTTGACTGTCACCTATGCCTACCAAGTCTTTCAGAAAAAAAAATCATGTGGTATCCTGGCTGAGATTCCCAGTGCTCTGTGGAAAGCCACCCTGGGCCTAGATCTCAGTTTCCAAGGGAGACTCTCATGCATGACCTCCTAGAATCCCAACACAATTCATGGCACAAGTTCTCTGAGATCAGATCCAGAATGCACTCTCTAAGTGTAATCACACCAGAGTTCAAGCCCATGTGGACCCAGGCATCTCCTTTAACAGCCACATAATGACCACAATTAAACCAAAACACTCCCACATGGCCCTCATCTTTTTCCATATAGATACTCATCATAACCTCTGGCTGGAGGTTTCCATGAGGGGCACATTCCAAGACAGTGTCCAAAATAAGCTCCCTTGCCCCTCATTTGCCTAAAGTCAGGGTGGCCTGGACATACTTCCTGTGAACCCGGAGTGATCAAATAGGCATGCCATTAATACTGCACCGCTTCTTCAATTTGAGGCCTACTGAGTTAGAGGTATAGATTCTTTATGTAAATTAGAGTCATGAGAAAACCCAAGCACCTTTGCAGGGCTTTGAAGAACTCAATTGACACAAAGGATCCCTATTCTCACTTGATAGAGGTCAGGAACCTCACAGAGGAAAGCGAGACTTTATCCACAATGACTGGTGTATTTGCCATTTTGGTTTTGGATGCACACATGGGATCTTTCTTTAGATCCATCTGGTGCTGAGAATCTAAGCCACAACCTCACACAGGGCCAAGATGCTAATTCAGACACATCCCTTTCCAAAGCAATTAAGCAAAGAGCCACAGGTGATGCCCAATCATTTCCATTTGAAAACTGTTTACTTCAGGCTTCACAAAGGGGTGGCCAGAGCAAGAACTTCCTGACATTCAGTTCATCAGAACAATATATAAGCAAAATGCCCAAAGCAGGGTTTTTCCACTGAGATTTTCCTGGTCACACTGATATCTGAGTTTTTTGAGATGCTCGCCATTCCCTTCAGCTATCCAGTACATGGCCATGTCACAGAGCTTGGAGGTGGTATATATGTTGGACACAAAACCATGATCCTATTCTGGAGAGTGAACAGAGTTCATGAATAAACCTGGAAATTAGGAATGTATTAGGTTATGCCCATCTTTAAGTAAAGCCGCAAACCATTCATAAATTGGGCAGGATGAAATGGGAAGCTTTCTACTAGACAGGACACATCCATTGATGCACTCTCTTTTCTAATGTCTACAACCACGGACACCATGGGATACACAGACATAGAAACACTCTCCTTTTCAAACGACTTACGAGAAACAGTTCACTCCAAACCAAACAAACCAACTTTTTTTCCTATTCTCACAACATGAGACAAAATCACAAACTCACAACCACACCCACAAAGGCACCTTTTTACCCTAAGTAGGTCTGTGACTCTATGGAGTGTCCTCTGACTGGTGGGCCACACAATGTTCCCCCGAAATGTCCTGTCCTGTCTCAGATATGGTCTCCTTGGCCATCTCTATGAAGTTGTCAGGAGCCAGCGGTGGGCCACTATCTGCTTTTTCAGGAAAGGCCCCTCTTCAGAGCTCTCTTGGCTTTTGGCCATTCTAACATCAGTAGGTACAAAGAAAGACTGACTCTGTCCTTGGTAATTCCAAACAAGTGAACCCACTGGGACTGGTACTGGGACTGGCTCTGTGTGCCTGGCTTCCAGGATTCTAAGTTCAGAGAGTTCCATCACCAAGGGAGTAAGGTGAGGTCACTTCCTTCAGGAACTGAATGAGGTCACTGCCTTGGCAAACACTTTATCCTAACAGTTGCTTCCAAGTGTCTCATTAGATGGAGGCTTCCCCTACTTCCTGTGAAACATTCACAAGTTAGAATGGTATATCAACCATAGGAACCCGGTAATAGCTCTCCACACAGGCCTGGTTTGGTCCACCTCCTCTACATTGAGAAGAGAGGTTCTGATTCAGACACATCCCGTCATCCTGACCAGGTATTTTGCCATGGAAGATTACTTTTGCTTTCTCAGGTCCTCCATAGCTGACTACATATTCTCCAGGGATCATTTCTGCATTGAACTTGTGGTTCTCAACAGGTGAAAGATCCCCTACATTCCTGTATTGTAAGACCAACTCTGTCCCTGCTCTTCTTTAAATTTACATTGAGGGAACAGTGTATTGTTAGGGTTAATAAAATGTTTGATTTGGGTTAGAAATCATTCTGCTGGATGAATAATCGTATTGGGAACCTGCGATATTTTTAAAAATATAGAGGTGAAATATATAAATGAAAAAAGAAAGTCTAGGTAATTTTGAAGCCCAGAGGGGCAATGGGCCCTTCATTGGGATACTTAGCTTTGATTTACGTTGTGCACAGATATCTCAGATAAATCGATATACAATGGCATAGGACCTTGTTCCTTTTATGATTAAAATTCGAAGAGAACATCCAGTCAAAAAGGGATAGTAAGTAGGATTAGATAGATATTCGGTAGGTTAACAAAGAAGAGTGAGTATAGGATTTGGAACAAAAGTGCTTTAGCAATAGGGTTTGGGTTAAAGTGTGAAAGTAAATATCAGCACACTTGAAGGGTCAGTCACAATGATGAACAGTGGAAAATATGTAGGAAAGCAGATATCAATAGAGATATTACAAAATCAACAAATGGGCCAAGGACCTGAACAGACACTTCTCAGAAGAAGACATACAATCAATTAATAAGTACATGAAAAAATTCTCACCTTCTCTAGCAGTCAGAGAAATGCAAATCAAAACCACCCTAAGATACCATCTCACTCCAGTAAGATTGGCAGCCATTAGGATGTCAAACAATAATATGTGCTAGCGAGGATGTGGGGAAAAGGGTACACTTGTACATTGCTGGTGGGACTGAAAAATGGTGCGGCCATTATGGAAAGCAGTATGGAGATTCCTGGGAAAGCTGGGAATGGAACCACCATTTGACCCAGCTATCGCCCTCCTCGGACTATTCCCTGAGGACCATAAAAGAGCATGCTATAGGGATACCGCCACATCAATGATCATAGCAGCACAATTCACAATAGGCAGACTGTGGAACCAACCTAGATGCCCTTCAATAGATGAATGGATAAAAAATAATGTGGCATCTATACACAATGGAGTATTATGCAGCACTAAAAAATGACAAATTCATGGAATTTGCAGGGAAATGGATGGCATTAGAGCAGATTATGCTAAGTGAAGCTAGCCAATCCTTAAAATACAAATGCCAAATGTCTTCTTTGATTTAAGGAGAGCAATTAAGAACTGAACAGAGGGAAAGAGCATGAGGAAAATATTAACATTAAACTGAGACAAGTGATGGGAGGGAAAGGGAGAGAGAAGGGAAATTGCATGGAAACGGAAAGAACCCTCATCGTTATACGAAATCACATATACGAGGTTGTGAGGGGAAAGGGGGGGAAGGGAGAGAACGGAACAACAACAGATGAGGTAGAGAGGGAAGATGAAAGGGGAGGGGAGGGGGGATAGTAGGGGATAGAAAAGTCAGCAGAATACAACAGTCACTAATATGGCATTATGTAAACATTGTGAATGTGTAACTGATGTGATTCTGCAATCTGTATTTGGGGTAAAAATGGAAATGCATAACTCACTTGAATCAAATGTATGAAAGATGAAAAAAAATTAAAAAAGTACTAAATTGGCTCATCGTAACAATAAAAAAAGAGATATTACAAAATCAGGCAAAATATAAAGTGAGTGATATGATTAGATATTTTCAACAGGGTTGATTTTGAATATATAATCTTAGGAAGAAACAAATATGTAGTCACCAATAGGATTGATATTTGAGAGCATTAGGCAACCTGAACATGGAAGTAATCCATGTTCACTTTCCATTTAGGCTTTAGTACAATAATAAGTGTGAACTTTGCATTTTGTGTCCAGAATATTACTGTGATAAAATGTATATGTAGATTAGGTGACATGAGTATTTCTTTCACCATTTCTGCGAGTAATATTTTGAAGACATATACATAAGTATTGGTTGTACAAAAAGCTGTACCCTGTGTCTATGAATATACAGATAATGCATGAATAGACCATACTGTGAATAAATAGTATAGCTGGTTCCACTTTAAATAATGGATTGAATTGATATTCACAAAGGAGTGGTCTGAGGCAAAAACCTTCCTGAAATTCAGGGCAACAGAACAATAGGTAAACAAAATGCACAAAGCAGGGTTTCTCCACTGAGACTTTCCTGTTCACACTGATATCTGAGTTTTCTGAGATGCTCGCCTTTCCCTTCAGCTATCCAGTACATAGCCATATCACATAGCTTGGAGGTAGTACATATCTTGGACACAAAACAATGAGACAATTCTGGAGAGTGTCCAGAATTCAGGATGTAAACAGAAACTTTGAAAGATAGCAGGTGTTTCCCTTCAATAAGGAAAGCTGCAGTCCATTAATAAATCAGGCAGGATGAATGTTGCGAAGCTTTCTCCTAGACAGGACACATCCATTGATGCATTTTCTTTTCTAATGTCTACAACCACGGACAGAGTGGGATACACAGACATAGAAGCACTCGCCTTGTCAAAGGACTTACTAGAAACAGTCCACGCCAATTCAAACAAACAGCCTTTCTTACATCTTCTCAGAACTTGAGAAAAAACCATACACACACCTACACCCACAAAGGCACCTCCTTTGTGGAGTGTCCTCTGAATGGTGGGCCATACTATATTCCCCCAAAATGGCCTGTTGTATCTCAAATCTGGTCTCCTTGGCCAACTCTGTGGAGTTGTCAGGAGCCAGCGGTGAACCAATACCTGCTTTCTCAGAAAGGTCTTTCTTCAGAGCTTTCCTGGCATTTGGCCATTCTCACATCTGTTGGTACTAAGAAAGACTGACTCTGTGCTTGGTAAATTGAAACAAGTGAGACCACAGGGACTGGGACTGCGACTGGCTCTGGGTGCCTCTCTTCCTGGATCCCAAGTTCAGAGAGTTCCATCACCAAGGAAGTGAAGTGAGGTCACTTCCTTCAGGAACAGAATGAGGTCACTGCCTTGGCAACCTCTTTGTCCTAACAGTAACTTCTAAGGGTCCCATGAGATGGAGTCTGTCCCTTCTTTCTGTCACACTTTCACAAGTTAGAATGGTATATCAACCATAGGCACCTGGGAAGAGCTCTCCACACAGGCCTGATTTGGTCCATCTTCTCTACATTTAGAAGATAGAGGTTGATTCAGACACATCCATTCATCTTGACCAGGTTGTTTACCATAAAAGATGACTTTTCCTCTCTCAGGTCCTTCATAGCTGCCTATATCTTCTCCAGGGATCATTTCTGCATGGACCTTTGATGTTCTCAGAAGGTGGAAGATCCCCTACATTCCTGTATTGTAAGACCAACTCTGTCCCTCCTCTTTTGTAAAGTTAGATTGAGGGAACAGTGTATGTTTAGGGTTAATAACATGTTTGATTTGGGTTAGGAATCTCTCTGCCCCATGAATAATGGTATTGGGAACCTGTGATATTTACAAGAATATATAGGTGAAATGTAAGTATGAAAACAGAAATCTAGGTAAGATTCGAAGTCAGAAGGGCATTGGGTCCTTGAGTGGGATTCTTAGGTTTGAATTATGTTCTGCATATATGTCTCCGACAAATTGAAATACAATGGTTTAGGACCTTATACCTTGGATGATTAATTGTCGAAGAGAACATCGAGTCAAAAAGCAATAGTCAGTAGGATTAGGAAGATAGTCAGTAGGTTTAGAAATAAGAGTGAGTATAGGATTTAGACCAAAATTTCTTTAGCAATAGGGTCTCGGGTAGACATTGAATGTAAATATCAGCATATGTGAAGTGTCAGACACAATGATGAACTGGGGAATATATGTAGGAAAGCAGATATCAATAGAGATATAAGGAAATCAGGCAAAGTATAAACTGAGTGATAGGATTAGACATTTTCAACAGGCTTGAAGTTGAATATATAATCTTAGAAAGAAACAAATATGTAGTCACCAATAGGATTTACATTTGAGAGCATTAGGCAACCTGGATATGGTTGTTTTTAGTAATCCATGCTCACTTTCCATTTAGGCTTTGATACAATCATGAGTATGACCTTTGTTTTTTGTGTCCAGAATATTACTGTGATAAAAAAGAAATATATATATTGATAGATAGATAGATAAGGTGACATGTTTATTTCTTCTACCATTTTTGGGAGCAATGTTTTGAAGAGGTATAAATTAGTATTGGGGGAACAAAGAGGTGTACACTGTGTCTATGAATATAGAGATAATGCATTAATAGACCATACTGTGAATAAATAGCATACCTGGTTCCAACTTTAATAATGGATTGAATTGAATTGTGAAAATGTACAGGAAATCTTATATTGATATTCACACATTCATTCCAACCACTTATACATCTAATGGTAATATTAATGTTATGGTTTATCTTGAAGAGTGTGTGGGTTTAGCTTCAAAATTGATTATGGAAATCGAAAATAATGTGTTTGGAAAGAAGTCTCATGAAAAGACCAGACAAGTAACATGGAGGAATACATGTGTTCTGAAGCAGGAAGTGATTAAAAGTGAAACAAATTCCTATAAATTTCTGAACTTGTGAATGAAATATATAACCTATGATGTGCAAAAACTGAAGAAATAGTAATGTACCAGTGTTGAATTAAAATGAATGTCAAAATAGACATCATGTCCCATAGGAATATACTTGCATTGATGTTAAACTGGGTCAGTTACTGTAGAAATATTAGGATTTGTAAGCACCATTGATTGAAGTTAATTTTCAGCACTGGGAAACAAATATGTATTTCAGGTAGATGATTATTTCTGAGAATAATCTTGTGAAAAGTTGATTATAAATCCACATACATGAACATGAATGAATTTACGGAGTGTATATAAGACAAATATATTTCATATTTTATAAAATCTGTAGAGTGTATGTATATATATATATATATATATATATATATATATATATATAGACAAAAAAACACAAAAATTCATTAAAAAGTATCAATATATATATGCCAATCGTAATTCATCATGTAATATATATCACCCTCAGATGCAAAAATATTTATTTTACTAAACATGGGTTTATGTATAATATTGTTCTAATAGGAAGCTCACCCATAGTTTGGATTTTCAGTTCCAACAGCGTTTAGGAGGACTGATCTCTTCTTACAATTTGTTTCTGCCAAGTCAGCCAACTCATAAAAATATACGTGTGATACCAAGTAGGAATCTATATGTGCATATAAAAAGTACATGTGCTGAGTAGGCTACAGAGAAAGGGAGACAGGAATTCACATATTTGTTAACTTTAAAAACGCATGGAGAGAGCTGGGGATGTGGCTCAAGTCGTAGCGTGCTCGCCTTGCATGCGTGCGGCATGGGTTCTATTCTCAGCACCACGTGCAAACAAAGATGTTGTGTCCGCCGATAACTAAAAAAATAAATATTATAGAATTCTCTCTCTCCTCTCTAACTCTCTCTTTAAAAAAAAACACATGGAGGACTATTTCAATTAAAAATTGAGTTGATTTATAAAACCGACCCTTTATCATGCAAGAGGGAAGTCCAACTATACACCATGCCTCCTCTGAACTGCTTGAATTTTCATTTTTTTTGTTTATTTTTCTCCATCATATTAGGATTAGTAGTCAGAGTCTAGTAGGGTATGAGTTAGTGTCAGGGATTCAGTATTTCGAATGGAAAATTGGAAAATGGATCAATGTGTATGCAAATGTGTACTACAAAAAAATTTTCCCACTCTCATTCAGAACAATGCCTTGACATTACCTTCACCCCAAGTAAGACACAATTAGAGGAGAAGAGTTAGAAAATCTTTGAATACATATCTGAAATTGAAAATGCTTAGGGTTCACAACCTTGGAGATTGTAGAGGAGTTTCCAAAAGTAAGGGACTGTGTAAAAACTCTACAAACATGGAGATTTGCCTGCCTAAAGACGTCTGGAGAAACTGTCTCTAGGTTGGGCACTTGAAATATATGTTTTTGTGAGGATCTTTAGCTTCCTTTCCAGTGAGACCATCAAAGCTGCGTCTTCATCTCTGTGATCTGGAGGACATGGTTTATAATTTTCCAATAAACATGAAGCAGCAGTGCTGAATTCTCTCTTGTATGTAAACTGTGGCCACTGGGGGCTAAGTGTCTCCCCATATGGACTGCGAAGCCATTTTATCATCCTCCACTTTTCCTAATGTTTCTTCCTGCTGCACTCGGAGTTTGGTATTTGCTTCACGAAATACAAGGAGTTCAACTGGGACAGAGTGTTGCCGCGAGTTCTGTCACGTGTGGTGGATCAGGGTCTGCAGGAGAATGCACCAACAGGGCTTGTATACCACATAGGATGCCCCCTTGACCATAGCAACCTGATTCTGAACATTGCACTGAAACCTCTCCATATAACAAGTTGCCTTTACATATAAGGGTCTGCTGGCTGCACCATGTCAGTCACAAGCCATTTGGAAGCCAATGGCAGATCCACATGGCCCCACCTCAGATGTTTTATCACACATTTGCTCACCACTGCTCTAGGCCCACTACTCAGCAGGATCCAAATTATTGAGATCTCTGTTCTACACCATTTTCATCAAAACCAGTCAATCAAGGCACTGTCTGGTACACTCGTGATCAGCAACAGGACATCCAAATGTTCTTCATTGCCACCTGGTCATTGGAATTTCAAAAATTTCATGGTATTTATCTAGCCAATTTTCAATTATGAAGTTGGAAGCACTATGGCTTTCAAATCATTCAGGAATCATTCAATGGTGAGGAAGCTCATTTCAATGAAAAATTTGAAGAACTCTCACAGGCAAGGCTTCCCAAAGAGTGGCCTAAAAGTCACATGAGTCCAGGCCCATCGAGGTCTACAATTGAGGTCCATGTGTGTTTTGACTAGCAAATATGGCTTCCAAGTCTTTCAGAAAAAAATAATTTGATATCCTGGCTGAGATTCCCAGTGCTCTGTGGAAAGCCACCCTAGGACTAGATCTCAGTTTCCAATGGAGATTCTCATGCATGGCCTCCTAAATTCTTAACACAATTCATGGCAATACTTCTTTGATGATTGATCCAGAACTGAGTGTTTAAGGGGAATGACACCAGAGTTCAAGCCCAGGTGGATCCAGTCATCTCTTCCAACTGCCACACGAATGACTACAATTAAAACCAAAACACTTCCACATGGTCCTCACCTTCTTCCAGAGAGACACTCATCATTACCTCTGGCTGGAGTTTTTCATGTGGGACGCATCCCAAGAGAGTGTCCGAAATAATCTTTCTTGCCCCTCATTTGCCTAAAGTCAGGGTGGCATGGTCACCCTTCCTGTGAACCTGGAGTGATCCAATAGGCCTGCTTCTCCAATTTGAGGCCTACTGACTCTCAGGGATAGATTCTTTAAGTGATTTGGAGTCACAAGAAAACACAAGCACCTCTGCAGTTCTTCAAAGAACTCATTTGACCTAAAGGATCCCTATTCTCACTTGATAGAGGTCAGAATCCTAACAGAGGAAGGCAAGAGACTCATCAACAATGACAGATTTTGGCCATTTTTGTTTTGATTGCACACATGCAATCTATCTTTAGATCCATCATGTGCTGAGAATCTAAGCCACAACCTCATACAGGGCCAAGAGGCTGATTTAGACACATCCTTTTACAAGCAATTAAGCAAAGATCCACAGGTGATGCCCATTCATTTCCATTTGAAAACTGTTTTCTTCAGGCTTCACAAAGGGGTGGCCTGAGGCAAAGACCTTCCTGACATTCAGGACAACAGAACCATAGGTAAGCAAATGAACCAAAGCAGGGTTTCTCCACTGAGAATTTCCGGGTCACACTGATATCTGAGTTTTCTAAGATGTTCCCATTCTCTACAGCTATCAAGTATATGGACATGTCTCAGAGCTTGGAGGTGGTACATATCTTGGAAACAAAACCATGAGACTATTCTGGAGAGTGGCCAGAATTCAGGAAGAAAACAGGAACTTAGGAATTTAGTAGGTGTTGCCCATCCATAAGGCAAACCAAAGTCCATTCTTCAATTAGGCAGGATGAATGCTGGGAAGTTTTCTAATAGACAGGACACATCCTTTGATGCCTTCTCTTTTCTAATGTATACAACCACGGACACAGTGGGATACTCAAGACTTAGAAACACTAGCCTTGTCAAACGACTTACTAGAAACAGTCCACTCCAACCCAAAAAAACTGCCTTTTCTATCTATTCTCAGAACATGAGAGAAAAGCACAAACTCACTGAACACCCACAAAGGCACCTCCTTAACCCAAGTAGGTCTGTGACTATCTGGAGTGTCCTCTAACTGGTGGGCCATACTATGTTCCCCTGAAATGGCCTGTCCTTTCTCAGATCTGGTCTCCTTGGTCAACACTGTGAAGTTGTCAGGAGCCAGTGGTGAACCAATACCTGCTTTCTCAGGAAAGGCCCCTCTTCAGAGCTCTTCTGCCATTTGACAATCCTCATATCAGTCGGTACCAAGGAAGACTGACTCTGTCCTTGGTAAATCCAAACAAGTGAGACCACTGGGACTGGGACTGGGACTGGCTCTGGGTGCCTGGCTTCCTGCATCACAATTTCAGATTTTTTGATCACCAAGGAAGAGAGGTGAGGTCACTTTCTTTAGGAACTGAATGAGGTCACTACCTTGGCCACCACTTTGTCCTAACAGTTGCTTCGAAAGGTCCCATGAAATTGAGGCTGCCCCTACTTCCTTTGACACTTTCACAAGTTAGAATGGTATATCAACCATAGGCACCTGTAAACAGCTCTCCACACAGGCATGGTTTCATCAGTTCTCTACATTACGAAAGGAGAGGCTGATTCAGACACATCCCTTCATACTGACCCTGTTGTTTGCCATGGAATATGACTTTTCCCCTCTTAGGTCCTTCATAGCTGCCTGCAACTTCTTCAGGGTATAATTTCTGCATGGTCCTTTGATGTTCTCAGCAGGTGGAAGATCGCCTACATTACTGTATTGTAAGATAAACTCTGTCTCGGCTCTTCTGTAAAGTTAGTTTGAGGGAACAATGTATGGTTAGGCTTAATAACATGTTTCATTTGAGTTAGGAATCATTCTGCTTAATGAATAATGGTATTGGGAACTTGCGATATTTACAAGAATATATTGGTGAAATATAAGTTTGAAAACAGAAATCTAGATAAGATTTGAATCCAGGAAGGGCATTGGGCTGTTGATTGGGATACTTAGCTTTGAATTATGTTCTGCACAGATGTCTCAGATAAATCAATATACAATGGCATAGGACCTTGTACCTTGGATGATTGCTTGTCGAAGAGATCATCCAGTCAAAAAGGGATAGTCTTTAGGATTAGGAAGATAGTCGGTATGTTAGAAAAAAGAGTGAGTATAGGATTTGGACCAAAAGTTCTTTAGCAATAGGGTTTCGGATAAAGAGTGAATGTAAATGTCAGCACATGTGAAGAGTCAGTCACAATGATGAACTGAGGAAAATATGTAGGAAAGCAGATATCAATAGAGACATTAGGAAATCAGGAAAATATAAAGTGAGTGATAGGATTAGTCATTTTCAACAGGGTTGAGGTTGAATATATTATCTTAAGAAGAAACAAATATGTAGTCACCAATAGGATTGATTTGAGAGCGTTAGGCAACCTGGATATGGATGTGTTTAGTAATCCATGCTCACTTTCCATTTAGGCTTTGGTGAAAGGTTAATAAAATAGGTACTTGTTACTTACTGTTTTTCTGTATGCTTAACAAAACACTGTTGAAGTCTTGAGGACTGTTTGCTAATCTTGTTTCCAGAATGTGCTGTCCCCAACTGCCAAACTGCAAATGTATACCCTCACCCGTTTGCACGCAAACCACCCACTTGCCCTGACCCATCAATAAACTTCCCTCCCTGTCCTCTCCAAGGAAAGCATATAAGCTCTGCTTAAGCTGTTCTCATTGCTCTCTGCTCTATTCAAGTGAGCTCTGAGCCCCAGAATGCTGGACCCATAATAAACCATTTACTGTTGCTTGAGACATTCCTCTGGTGGTCTCTTCCTCTGATGCTTGCCCGACCTTTACATCTGGAGGCACGAGCAAGATCCGGCAGCGGCGGATGAAAGATCCCCAAGGGGCTCTTTTCAGGGTAAGTAAGGGAACTCTTTTTGGTTTTAGGTTTCAGGTTAGGGCTTGGCAAAATGGCTATTGGTGATGAGCGTGAGCTCTCTCTGACAGAGGCTGACATACGTGTCACAGAGCCACAGGCCACGTCCCTGGGGGATGCCCCAGAGGACTCAGGAAATCGAGGAACAATAGTCTCCTTGACTCAGTGATATTTTGCTTCGGATTCAGTATTGCCAGCCCATCAGGTTTTGCCGGCTACTCAGTCCTGGCCTCAGTATTGGACGTCCATTGCCTGTCTTTATTGTCTTGTCTTGTCAGTGTAGTGTGTGATTTCTTTCACTGTTTGTGTGTCTCTCATTTTGGGACAGAGCACTTCAACACCTCTCTTCCTGACCCTTGATCACTGGACCAAAGTCTGTGCAAGGCCCAGAATCTTTCTTTTTCAGTAAATTGCTGGACCTGGCAGACCCTCTGTGCCTCAGAATGACCCACCTTTGGAGTTGGATAGCCCCTAGAAACATCTACTTCCCACTAATTTGAAACGTCAGAGATTTTGTCTTTCAACCGGGGCCACATAGACATCCAGATCAACAGCCATATATCTTAACATTGCAGGACCTCTGCAAATCTCCTCCTACATGGGTGAAGCCTTTCTTTGTCTCTGCGCCCACTCCTACTCCTTCCACCATGATTCTATCTCACAAACCCTCTGCTCTTCCTCCTCCAACCTCTGTTCTCCTTGAGTCTCAAGACTCTACTGGACTCTCCTACCCTTCTTATCCGCTGCCGTCGTCCACCAACCCCCAACAACCTCTAAGTGATTCCTTTGCTGCTGACTCAGCCTCTCCGCCATTGGAGAAAGCTAGGCCGGCCCAGCGCCCACCAGATGACTCCCCCTTGTCACACACACAGCCCCTCCTTCCCTGGAGAAAGCTGGCCCGGCTAAAAGAACTCAAAGAACTCCCTGGCGTTTTCACACCTGCCTACTTGGGATGACTGCCAACAAATCCTAGGGATTCTCTTCATGACAGAGGAACGAGAGAGAAACTTTCTGGAAGCTAGAAAAAAATATCCTCGGACCAGATGGGTGACCAACACAACTTCCCAACATAATCAAAGCCGGCTTACCCTTGAACTGACCCAACTGGGACCCCAACACCTTTGAAGGTAGGGAGCATCTGTCCACTTATTGCCGGGCCCTAATAGTGGGTTTCCAACCGGCCGCTAGCCAACCAAATAATTTGGCCAAGGTAAGAGAGATTATTCAAGGGCCTGATGAATATCCCTCTATGTTTCTAGAGAGAATTATGGAGGCGTATAGGAGATATACTCCTTTCGATCTTCAGGCAGAGGATCAAAAGACATATGTCATGATGGCCTTCATTGGGCAAGCTGATCTGGATATTAAAAGAAAGTTACAATACTTAGATGGATTACAAGATATGACTTTGAGAGATTTACTCAGGGTAGCCGAGAAAGTATCCTATAAGAGAGAAACAGAGAGAACGAAAGGGAGCAAAGGGAGGATGACAGATGAAAAAGACAGATGAAGGTATTAACTAAGGTCCTGGTCACAACAATAAATAGGCCAGAAATTAAGAAACAGGGAGACAAGAAACGATACCTGGGTCCCCACCAGAGGCCACCCTTGGCCTCAGATCAATGTGCCTACTGTAAAGAAAAAGGACACTGAGCCAAAAAGTGCCCTAGAAAGAGACAGCCACGCCAGACAGCCTTTCTGACTCTGGAGGTTGACTGAGAATGTCGGGGCTCAGATCCCTTCCCCGAGCTCAGGGTAACTTTTGAAGTGAAGGGGACCCCATAAACTTTGAAGTGGATACAGCAGCAGTATACTCAGCCCTTAAGGCCCCACTGGGCCCTCTATCAAATAAAAGGTCTCTAGTTCAAAGGGCTAACAGCAGTAAATATCAGACTTAGACAACTAAGAGGACCATGGACATGGGGAAAGGAAAAATCCAACATTCCTTCCTAGTAATCCCAGAATGCCTGGCCCCATTGATGGGCAGAGATCTGCTCAGTAAGCTCCGGGCCAAAACAACTTTTAACCCCGAAGGCCCCAAAATGAAATTTCTAAATCCTTCATTAAAAACTCCTATAGTCATGGCTTTATAAATGTCAGTCAAAGATGAACATCCAATTTTCACACACCCCAAGAATGATCAAACAGGCAAGCTACCCCAGAAATGGATAACAGATTACCCAGATGCCTGGGCAAAAATTGTTGGGTTAGGACTAGCCATGAAACAACCTCCAAGAACAGTGGAGTTAAAAACCTCAGCCTCCCCAATCAATGTCAAACAACATCCTCTGAGCAAAAATGCTAAAGATGGGTTAAGGCCCCATATTCAGAAATATCTGGCTTTAGGGTCCTAAGGCCCTGTCAATCGGCCTGGAACACTCCCCTGCTACCAGTAAAAAATCCAGGAACTGAAGACTATCCCCATTCAAGACCTAAGAGAGATCAACAACAGAGTGCAGGACATTCACCCCACGGTAAATAATTTGTACAATCTGCTTATCACTCTGAACCCTGAGTAGAAATGGTATGGACATAAAGATGCTATCTTTTGCATGCCTCTGCATAAAGACAGTCAGTTTCTGTTTGCTTTTGAGTGGGTAGACCCAGAAACCGGAACGTATGGTAAACTAACATGGACTAGACTCCCACAGGGGTTCAAAAACTCCCCCACTCTCTTTGATGAAGCCCTCCACAGAGATGTCAACAACTTCAGAACTATGCACCCCGAAGTCACCCAGCTTCAATACGTGGATGACCTGCTACTGCAGCCAACACCAAGGAAAACTGTGAGTCTGGGAACCAAGCACTATTATGTAAGCTTGCTCAACTCGGGTATAGAGCTCCTTCCAAAAAACCCCAAATTTGCCAGCAAGAAGTAGTCTTCCTGGGCTATTCCCTTAGAGGTGGTAAACGTTGGCTCACTGAGCCCAGAAAACAAATGGTTGTGCAGATACCCCCCCCCCAGCAGCAGACAACACAAAGAGTTTCTTGGGACTACTGGGTTTTGCAGGTTATGGATTCCTGTGTTTGTGTCCTTAACTTCTCCTTTATACCCGCTGTTAAAGGGAGATGCCCAATTCCAATGGACCCCTGAGCACCAGCAAGCTTTTGATAACATCTTACGACACTGGCACTGAACTCCTCAACTTCACTGAGCCAAGCCTGCAATTTCAGAAAGCCCTACACTACGTTAAAAATGTACATCAATTCACACACCTTGGTCCAAAGAAACTGCAGGCATTCCTGAAGGATCAAGAACAGAGTTTTCCACTAACCGACTCACAGCGAAAGGACATAACTGAACGGGTAACAAAACCCTGTCCGTTCTGTCAATAGAACAATTACCCTTCCAAGCTTCCTGTAGGAAAGCGCCTATGAGCAACCAGACCAGGCAATTCTGGGAAGTGGACTTTACTGAAATTTAGCCAGCAAGGTATGGACTTCAATATCTCCTAGTGTTTGTAGATATATTTTCAGGATGGATTGAAGCCTTCCCCACAAAAAAAAAAGGCACAAATGGTGGTAGAAAATCCTGAAAGATATTTTTCTATGATACGGCCTACCTAAGGTAATAGGGTCTGATAATGGACCGGCGTTCATGGCCCAGGTAAGTAAGGGGTTAGCCAGGATCCTGGGGATAAATTGGAAGTTACATTGTGCTTATAGACCGCAGAGCTCAGGACAGGTTAAAAAAATTAATAGAACCATTAAAGAGACCTTAACGAAATTAAGCTTAGAGAGGGCATCAAAGATTGGACTATGCTCCTGCCTTATGCACTGTTTCATGCAAGAAATACTCCCTCTGTTTCTTTGTGTAACCTCACCTCCTATAAAATTCTCTATGGGGCCCCTCCTCCAGTAAGGACCTAACCACAACTCTAAGACCTACCGATCCCTTCCACACCCCCTTGCTTGACAAACTTAAAGCTATTGAAAGAACTCAGGGATACCTGTCAAAACAGCTGGCCACTGCCTACCAACCTGGTGAAGAGGAGACTCCACATCGATATCAAAAAAGAGACTTCATCTACATAAGATGACATCAGGTGTCATCCCTGGAACCCCGCTGGACAGGACCATACCAGGTGCTAATTATAAAACCTACAGTGGTAAAGGTAGACGGAATCACTTCCTGGATCCTAATTCTCATCTCAAGCCTGTGCCCTGTCCAGACACTGGCTTGAAAGTGGAAAAGACTGGTAACCCTTTCAAATTGCATATTTGCCATGTGGATAAGGCTATAGACTCTCCCCTTGGCCACCACTAGTCCTAACCATCATCAGCCCATTCAGCAGCGATGGCTGATCACAAATCCAATTAGACAAGAAGTATGGTCTGTCTCACATACAGCCCCCTTAGGGACCTGGTGGCCAACTCTCCACCCAGATATTTGTCAGCTGGGTATACGTCTTTCCAATTGGGATATCTCTGATGAAGAGGATCCCACTAAAATTCCATTAAATTTCTCCCGTACCATAGATAATGGAAACAAACATTATGGATGTAGGAACACGCAAGCCTGATGCAGGTTGGCTAGCCTAGATTACTATGTTTGCCCGGTGGACTATCAAAGCCACAAACAACAACGGCTGTGTGGGGGAAAAGCCGTCTTCTTCCGTAAGTCATGGGGATGTGAGCATACAGGGGCTGCCTGGTGGAACCCAAACTCCTCATCAAATTCAGTTCACAGCATTGGCCATATTGCCAATTAGACAACCAAAACCGATGGCCCCCAGAGGGGTCTCTAGATCCTCAAATTCTGTGTGACTATTTCAACTTCGGCAAGTGATCAAAAGGATTGAAGAAAATTCCCCTATGTGTAGGCCTTTTCCCTCCTTTGCTCACATCACGAAATATGTTTCTCCAATAGATCCTTCTGCTCCAGATTCTCTGCTGTCACTCTCACATCAACAACCTGATTTCTCCCCTCCAATTACTAGATCAAAACCCCAAACCTCCTCTGGTTCTCAGACCATTGCCCCCATGCTGAGGCAGCAGGTACTGAGGTACCCTTCCACCCACTCACTCCTCTCTTCTCCTGTCAGTGCCCACACCGGGTCCCACCAGGTCCTCTTACCAGCTAACCCAAAGCTCAAACCAGCTGAGGAGTGCCCTCAGACGCCTATCCAAGATGTAATGAAAATGGCCTTTAAAGTTGCTTTGTCATCACTAAAAACAGGTTACTAAGAATTTAAAGTCCCTCACAGGCTTTTTAGATACTCATTCCCGTCTTCCCATCTGCTCTACCTGTTCTACTGCTCAAGTTTTGTTGCCAGGAAAATCCCAAACCCTTTTCCCATTATTCTTTTATATCTCTTTTTCCTCATTCTCAGAACCACAGAACTGCTCTCACCCCCCGCCTTCCCCGTCTTCCCCTCTGTACCAGGCCCACAGAAAAATCTTAAATGGCCTTCTCCAGAAGTCTTCATCGTGGCTGACTTTAGGACTTTCAGCAACAAAGTCTTTATAAAAGAGTTCAGTGTAGATAAACTTCCTCTTTTCGTGTTGCTCTGTTATACTTGGCCACTGGCTGGAAAAATCAGCCCTTCTAAGCTAGACACCCCCTTACTAGTTTTTCACAAAATATGTGAACAAGGCCTCTGGCCTTGAGCTGAGGCTTCCAGAGATGGCTACATTTCCAAGATAAAGAAGTTACCAACTGGGCTCCATGGTAACAGCTGGCAGGGAGAAAATAAAAGAGAAGAAAAAAGCTCTCCCCCTCCCAGGTGTCCTTAATAAGTTATCTTTCCCAGAGAAGAGGAAAATAAAAACAGAACCAAAAACTGCTTTTTGTGAACTTCTGCAGACTGTGAATTTCTGAGTCTTTTCCCTTACATGTTGGGTACAAAATTCTGAAACTACCTATACTTGGGATTCAGGGGATTAATTGATTACAACAGAAGCAATGCCCTCTATATCCGGTTGCAACCAAATAGGACTGTTTTCCTATCTTTGGTGCTATCTTAGGTGCCTTGCCTTGTCCATACCTACAACAGTATAATTCTATATACTTAAACATTGTTTATTCATAAAATTATCAACAGATGTGATTAATTATGTAATGGTGCAGATGTTTCCCCGAGTGCTCTATCATGAGGCAGGATCATTTAAATTTCAAATAGGGGGGCATACAACCCGGTTCCGCTGGCAACCTGTATCCTTCACTTTAGCCATCCTATGAGGAATAGTAGTTGCTGCAGAGAAGGGCACAGGAACCACTGCCCTAATCCATGGGACACAACAAATGACCCAATTAGAAGCAGCAATAGACCAAAACTTAAAGATATTAAAAAACCACCATCACAGCTTTACAAGAATCTTTAACCTCTCTCTCTGAAGTTGTTTTACAGAACAGGCGAGGGTTCGACCTCCTCTTCATGAGAGAAGGGGCCTTTGTCCTGCATTGAGGGAAGAATGTTGTTATTATGCCTACCATACTGGAGTTGTAAAAGAATCTATGATTAAATTAAGAAGACGCATTGAAGAGCATCAACAAGAGAGAGAGGCCCAAAAAGGGTGGTTTGAGTCTTGGTTCACAGAGTCCCCCTGGGTAACTATGCTTTTATCAGCCCTGGCCTGTCCATTAATAATCCTCACATTATTGCTAACTGTAGGACCCTGTTTGCTCAACCGTGTAGTTTCCTTTCTCCAAGCTCAAATTGGACAAGTTAAACTTATGGTAATCAGAAATCAATATACCACACTAGCAAACATAAAATGTGACATCCTCAATGATCACTATTATGATTTAATGTAACCAAAAGAAAGTGGGGAATGAAAGGTAAATAAAATAGGTAATTGTCACTTCCAGTTTTACGGTATGCTTAACAAAACACTGTTGATATCTTGAGAACTGTTCGCTAATCTTGTTCCCTGAATGTTCTGTACCAACTGCAAAACTGCAGAATGTACTCCCTCACCCATTTGCACGCAAACTGCCCACTCGCGCTGACCCATCAATAATCTTCCCTCCCTGCCCTCTCCAAGGAAAGTATATAAGCTCTGCTTAAGCTGTTCTCAGGGCTCTCTGCTCTATTCAAGGGAGCTCTGAGCCCCAGCATGTTGGACCCCCATAAACTTTTGGCTGTTGCATTAGACAGTCCCTGGTAGTCTCTTCCTCCGATGCTCGCCTG